>NC_042959.1:40167874-40400374 GCF_901001165.1 Salmo trutta
TTGAAGTAGAAGTCCTGGGAGTGCATTCTGACAAAGAACAGGAAAGGTAAGACCATTTTTCTTATAGTAAATCTGATTTTGGTGAAGGCTAAACTTGCCAGGTGTCTAAATAGCTAGCCCGTGATGGCTGGGCTATGTACTTAGAATATTGCAAAATGTGCTTCATCCGAAAAGCTATTTTAAAATCGGACATATCGAGTGCATAGAGGAGTTCTGTATCTATAATTCTTAAAATAATTGTTATGCTTTTTGTGAACGTTTATCGTGAGTAATTTAGTAAATTGTTAGTAAATTCCCCGGAAGTTTGCGGGGGGTATGCTAGTTCTGAACGTCACATGCTAATGTAAAAAGCTGTTTTTTGATATAAATATGAACTTGATTGAACAGACATGCATGTATTGTATAACATAATGTCCTAGGTGTGTCATCTGATGAAGATCATCAAAGGTTAGTGCTGCATTTAGCTGTCTTCTGGGTTTTTGTGACATTATATGCTAGCTTGAAAAATGGGTGTCTGATTATTTCTGGCTGTGTACTCTGCTGACATAATCTAACGTTTTGCTTTCGCTGTAAAGCCTTTTTGAAATCGGACAGTGTGCTTAGATTAACGAGAGTCTTGTCTTTAAATAGCTGTAAAATAGTCATATGTTTGAAAAATGGAAGTTTTCGGATTTTAGAGGAATTTGTATTTCGCGCCACGCCCATCATTGGATATTGGAGCAGACGTTCCGCTAGCGGAACATCTAGATGTAAGAGGCTAACTAACATTCAATATCTGGAAAATAAATGGGACGAACTGAAAGCACGTATATCCTACCAACGGGACATAAAACATTGTAATATCTTATGTTTCACCAAGTCGTGGCTGAACGACGACATTAAGAACATACAGCTGGCGGGTAAAACACTCTATCCGCAAGACAGAACAGCAGCCTCTGATAGGACACGGGGCGGGGGCCTATGCATTTATGTAAACAATAGCTGGTGCATGATATCTAAGGAAGTGTCAAAGTTTTGCTCGCCTGAGTAAGAGTATTTAATGATAAACCACACTACCTACCTAGAGAGTTTTCGTAACTGTCTACATACCACCACAGAGCGAGGTTGGTACTAAGACCGCACTCAATGAGCTGTATTCTACCATAAGCAAACAGGAAAACGCTCATCCAGAGGTGGCGCTCCTAGTGGCCGGTGACTTTAATGCAGGGATACTTAAATCAGTTTTACCGAATTTCTATCAGCATGTTAAATGTGCAACCAGAGGGAAAAAAATTCTAGACCACCTTTACTCCACACATAGAGACGTGTACAAAGCTCTCCCTCACCCTCCATTTGGCAAATCTGACCATAACTCTATCCTCCTGATTCCTGCTTAACAGCAAAATTTAAGCAGTAAGCACCCGTGACTCGGTCTATAAAAAGTGATCAGATGAAGCAGATGTTAAACTAAAGGACTGTTTTGCTAGTACAGACTGGAATATGTTCCGGGATTCTTCCGATGGCATTGAGGACTACACAAAATCAGTCACTGGCTATATTAATAAGTGCATCGAGGACGTCATCCCCACAGTGACTGTACGTACATAGCCCAACCAGAAGCAATGAATTACAGGCAACATTCGCACTGAGCTAAAGGGTAGAGCTGCCGCTTTCAAGGAGTGGGACTCTAACCCGGAAGCTTATAAGAAATCCTGATATTCCCTCCTACGAACCATCCAACAGGCAAAGCGTCAATACAGGACAAACATCAAATCTTACCACATCGGCTCCGACGCTCGTCAGATGTGGCAGGGCTTGCAAACTATTACAGACTTCAAAGGGAAGCACAGCCGAGAGCTTCCCAGTGACACAGGCCGACCAGATGAGATAAATAACTTCTATGCTCGTAACACTGAAACATGCATGAGCGCATCAGCTGTTCAAGATGACTGTGTGATCACACTCTCCACAGCCGATGTGAGTAAAACCTTTAAACAGGTCAACATTCACAAGGCTGCAGGGTCAGATGGATTACCAGCAGATGGATTACCAGGACGTGTACTCCGAGCATGCACTGACCAACTGGCAAGTGTCTTCACTGACATTTTCAACCTCTCCCTGTCTGAGTCTGTTATACCAACATGTTTCAAGCAGACCACCATAGTCCCTGTGCCCAAGAACACAAAGGTAACCTGCCTAAATGACTACCGATCCGTAGCACTCACATCTGTAGCCATGAAATGCTTTGAAAGGCTGGTCATGGCTCACATCAACACCATTATCCCAGAAACCCTAGACCCACTGTTACACGGAGTGGAACAGTGGAACCCAAGAGCAGACTCAGACGAAGAGACTGGGATGAAGTACCAAGGTATTTATTGAAACACAGGGGAGAGATTGAGTGCATGTCAGGGGAAGCTCGGGCGGGTAGCTGGAAATCAGGTGCAGAGGCTGAGGCTGGAGCGAGAGGGGTTGAGACAGGCTAAGCAGGTCCGGAGGGGAATCCAAGGGAGTAGTAGAGTGGAGAATCCAGGACAGAGTAACAGGATGACGAGACGTGGGACTGGAGACAGGGACCAGAGTCAGAGCGGGCAGAATGAGCAGAGATTATGATCTGGCAGCGTGGAAGTGGCAGGGCTGAGTATTTGTAGAGGTCTTGATTATGGAACAGGTTGCAGCTGGTGGGGATCTGCTCTGACTCAAGCACACCTGTCTCCGCCCACACAATCAAACACACACATAGAGAGAGAGAGGGAGAGTGAGAGAGTACTGGGGGAGTGGTGGAAGGTCAAGGAGACACAGGATGAGCAGTAGAGGGCATTGCAGGAGCAATGTGACACCCACTCCAATTTGCATATCGCACCAACAGATCCACAGATTATGCAATCTCTATTGCATCGAGAGCATCCTGCCGGGTTGCATCACTTCCTGGTATGGCAACTGCTCGGCCTCCGACCACAAGGTACTACAGAGTGTAGCGTGAACATCACTTGGGCCAAGCTTCCTGCCATCCAGGACCACTATACCAGGCGGTGTCAGAGGAAGGCCCTAAAAATTGTCAAAGACTCCAGCCACCCTAGTCATAGACTGTTCTCTCTGCTACAGCACAGCAAGCAGTACCGGCGCACCAAGTCTAGGTCCAAGAGGTTTCTAAACAGCTTCTAGCCCCAAGCCATAAGAGCACCAAGTCTAGGTCCAAGAGGCACCACCCCACGCTGCTGCTACTCTCTGTTATCATCTTATCATAGCCACTTTAATAACCCTACCTGCATGTACATAATTACCTCAACGGCCTCGACACCGGTGCCCCCACACATTGACTCTGTACCGGTACTCCCTGTATATAGCCCCGCTATTGTTATTTACTGCTGCTCTTTAATTATTTGTTTTTCTTACCTCTTACTTTTTTGTTGTTGTTGGTATTTTCTTAAAAGGGCATGTAAGTAAGCATTTCACTGATACTAATTGTACCTGTTGTTTTCTGCACATGTGACAAATACAATTTGATTTTGTTACATATCACAAAGGCATTGTATTAGTACACATCAATGATGTTATTTTTTTAACCTTTTGGCAAGTCAGTTAAGAACAAATTCTTATTTTACAATGACGGCCTACCGGGGAACAGTGGGTTAACTGCCTTGTTCAGGGGCAGAATGGCAGTTTGTTTTTACCTTGTCAGCTCAGGGATTCAATCCAGCAACCGTTCGGTTACTGGCCCAACGCTCTAACCACTAGGCTACCTGCCGCTCCAAGATTACCAGGGGCCAGCGAGCAGTCATCCTCCTGCAGCTGTACATTCCAATCACCTTGTCCAGGTTGTCTACGCCTCCTTTGTTGTGGTTGTAGTCCAGGATGATGGCTGGCGTCCTGTCCTCACGATCACTGATCTCAGCCGTTTTGTGCAGTGTGCTCAGAAGGACTTCTTCTTGTTCCTCTTTGGGAAATAAGAAACTAGTGGTGGTGGGGTTGAAGGCCTCTCACCCTCTTGTTGTGAGGAGTGCAGGGTAGAGCACAGGCTTGTTCTTTCTAACTGTGCCAACCATGGTGATCTTCCACTTCAGGAGCTGCTGGCTGAGTTAATCAGAGGTGAAGAAATTGTCACACGTGACATTGTGCCCCCTCAGTCCATCTGTCTCATCAAGCACAACCAGCATCCCCTGGTTCATCTCCGGGCCTCCACTGGTCGGCTTCCCTGTGTAGATGTTACGACTTCTGCCGAAGTTGGTCCCTCTCCTGTTCGGACGGCATTCGGCGGTCGACGTTACCAACCTTCTAGCCATCGCCGATCCACTTTTCATTTTCCATTGGTTTTGTCTTGTCTTCCATCACACCTGGTTCCAATTCCAACAATTACATGTTGTGTATTTAACCCTCTGTTCCCCCACATATCCTTGTCCGTAATTGTTTGTTGTAGTGCTTGTGCACTATATGCTGGTATTTACCGGGGTTTGTATTTGTTCTGTTGACGGTGGTTTATGGTTATTAAACACAACCGTTGTAAATCAGTTTCCGCTCTCCTGCGCCTGACTTCTCTGCCGCCAGTAGCATCGCATTACAGTAGACTTGCATCTTCCAAGCGTAGCTAGATTGTGCGTCACAGGCCACCCATATTTTGATGCCATACTTTGCTGGATTGCTGGGCATATACTGCCAGAAAGGACAGCGACCTTTTGACAAAAGAGATTACTATCAGTAATTAGTATCAGTGTCACAGAAAACAATCACATAAATCAATGATATTACAGCAATGCATAATAAAATTAACAGTGAAAATCACTTACATTACAGATATGAAAATAAAAATGTACCTCTAAATGGAACCAGTTGCTCATCCCCTGTTACTTCAGGCCAAGGGTTGTAGAGATATGGCATCAAAAGCCCTGACCTCAATCCTATAGAAGATTTGTGGGCAGAACTGAAAAAGTGTGTGTGAGCAAGAAGGCCTACAAACCTGATTCAGTTACACCAGCTCTGTCAGGAGAAATGTGCCAAAATTCACCCAACTTATTGTGGGAAGCTTGTGGTAGGCTACCCGAAACGTTTGACCCAAGTTAAACAATTTAAAGGCAATGCTACCAAATACTAATTAAGTGTACGTAAACTTCTGACCCACTGGGAACGTGATGAAAACAATAAAAGCTGAAATAAATCATTCTCTCTACTATTATTCTGATATTTCACATTCTAAAAAATTAAGTCGGGATCCTAACTGAACTAAGACAGGGTATTTTTACTAGGCATAAATGTCAGGAATTGTGAAAAACTGAGTTTAAATGTATTTGACTTCAACTGCATATACCCAAAATTATTAAGATCTAAGAAAGAGAGAAAACATTGTAAACATGCATGAGAGCACCAGCTGTTCCGGACGACTGTGTGATCACGCTCTCCGCAGCTGATGTAAGACATTTATACAGGTCAACATTCACAAGGCTGCAGGGACAGACTGATTACCAGCAGACGGATTACCAGGACGTGTACTCCGAGCATACGCTGACCAACTGGCAAGTGTCTTCACTGACATTTTCAACCTCTCCCTGTCTGAGTCTGTAATACCAACATGTTTCAAGCAGACCACCATAGTCCATCACTTGGACCAACCTTCCTGCCATCCAGGACCTCTATACCAGGTGGTGTCAGAGGAAGGCCCTAAAAATGGTCAAAGACTCCAGCCACCCTAGTCATAGACTGTTCTCTCTGCTACTGCACAGCAAGCGGTACCGAAGCACCAAGTCCAGGTCCAAGAGGATCCTAAATAGCTTCTACCCCCAAGCCATAAGACTCCTGAACAGCTAACCAAATAGCTACCCAGACTATTTGCACCAGAACGCTGCTGCTACTCTGTTATTATCTATGCATAGTCACTTTAATAACTCTACATACATGTAGTACATATTACCTCAATTACTTCAAATACCTATTGTTATTTAATGCTGCTCTTTAATCATTTGTTATTCTTATCTCTTACTTTTTTAAGGTATTTTCTTAAAACTGCATTGTTGGTTAAGGGCTTGTAAGTATTCGGCGCATATGACAAATAAAATTTGATTTGAAATGTGCACACCCTCTGAGGAGGGTAATTTACATTAGGCCTCAGCTTTCCTCATCTCATGATGCCAACATTATCACTAAGATAGTCTGTCAGCATTTGTACTGATAAGTAGAGACGATTATGATATTTTTCATCAAATTAAAAAGATGTCACAATCCAAGCCCATTTTCTCACTTAACAACTACAAAGACATTATCCCATTAGATGCATATTCATATTTTATATGTGTCAGTTCCCACAACTAATTCTGTGATACAGACTAGCATTTTGTCTGCTGATAAGGAATCCCACTGTAGCCTTGAGGTAAGTTTACTAAAGAGTAATACAACTAAATAAGCATGAGTCTGACCCATGTAAAGGGTACCTGCAAGCATCATTCTGTTTATTCCTAAACATATCATTAATGATATGCATATCTAATCAAGCTTGGTGTCCTCAGATAACATTTAAAAAAAGGATTGAAATAACAACCTCCATCCCTTCCCGGGCATGGTCATTTAATATCTGTCCCCATCACCTATCCCTCTGTGTGGGATATAAATAGACATCTGTTTAGCATGCCAAACAGAGATGGTGGAGAAAGAGAAGAAGTATAGGAAAATGAATGTGACCCCCTGTACTTCACGAGCAAATACTGTCACTCTGCTAAACACAAGACTTTCTGACGCAGCCTAGCTCTACCTGCCTACCTACAGAGAATTACCTTAGCACAACAGCTGCACGACACACATCCCGTCAAGGCTCTGCTGCTGTTATTTCATTCCCTGTTGAAGAGAAAAGATATTAACAAATGTTTCTGCAACCAGAGGCGTCATGAGTCATGCACATAGGGCACGTCCCCCCTCAGATTTCTCCTGTAAATTAAAAAATAAAATATATATATATTTTTTTAAATTAGCTGTAATACTACTAGCCACTTAGCAGTTTTATGAAGTTGGCTCCAGCTATCCCAGATAAGTTCCCAATCGCCCAACCTCATAACTAGCTACCAAGAAGCAATTTCAGGCTATCAAGTTAGAGCAGCGAGCTTGTCTAAGTATCTAAGCTGGCATGTCTCCTGGCAAAGTTGGTAGACTTTAGAAAAGCAAGCAATAACTAAATGTACTGAATAAAACTCATATTCCTTTCAATCTTTTACACAGATTTTAGCAGAGCTGCAGAGAAGCATAAAAAAATAACCACCAGCAAGGAGGATACAGACAGCTCAAGAGTTATGCTTACTGTAGATATGCAGAAAAATATACATATTTTTGTACTTTTAATTAAGCATAATGATTGCTCTAGATTGCAGGAAAAAGCGGTTTCATTTGTTAGAAAAATATGGACGGGGGCTTAGCCCCCCTACGGCAGCCCCAAAGCCAATTTCACGTACTTTGTCCTCCTCAGATTTTTGGGTGCATGACGCCCTGTCTGAAATAACAAGAGTACATTCCATGCCTCAACTGTTTTCCTTGATCAAAATGGGAGACTTCGAGAATGTGATGTTAAATAAATAATGAGGTATCAAATACTGTTGATTTAAACAAAACAACTGGTATGCAAGCAATTACTTTCCTTCCACTGCTTGACAGTGTAAAATATACACAAGTCTCTTTCTGGAGTAGTCTACTAATGCACTTGCATTATGTAGTCCTATTGCTGATGTTACTGAGTCTATAGGCTCCATAGACAATCCAGTATTCGGATTTGGCTTCATAATGATATCATAGCCTTATGCACTTACATTTTTTTGTTGTATAATTGTAGCATAGCCTACATTACAGTCAACAATCAAGAGTGTAGACTGTACTGCAGGCACATGCACAGACAGCGCCCTAGAGGTGCTGGAGCACCTGCCCTTTTGCTCTCCTATGAAAAAGTGCCCTTTTTAGTGTCTTTTCTCTGTTGTAAGTTTAAATGCAACAAATTGCCTATCCAACTAGATAATTTCTCATGAACTCATTAATTATGAAAAAACTCACACTGCAAGATAGATAATCCACAACTGGAGTTATCTTGTGAAGTGGCAAGGAAACTTCATAAAAGGTTATCTAACAATGAAGCATCCCTCCCTTCATGTCCAATATCGAACAACCCCTTGTGGTGGAAAGATACTGGCTAATATTACCTGGCAATGCCAAAACATCAGTCAGGTGGGGCAGGTCGTAAGGGAAGGAGAGCTGATATAAGAGTTTTGCCTGAAGTGTATTTCCTCAAAGGGTATTGATGTGGGATCTAAAAGTGATTTAGACAACAAACTGAGGGATGTTGCTATTGGGAAAGGAACAGTTTCGCCCTATACAAGCTGGTGGGCCTCTCCTCCCCAAATAGCAAAACCCCTACTCAGTTACGTTGGGAGCAGGACATGGGTGTAACCTATTTATCACTGCAGCACAATGGGATGCAATATCTAAAAATATAATATCAATATCCAATTGTGTTAGATATAAGATTATTAAAATGAAGATCTTACACAGGGCATACATCACACCACACACGTAGAAAATGATGGATCAAAGCTTTTTAGACTTTTGTTAACATGGCTGTGTTGAGGTCGGTACACTAATGCATCTGTTCTGGATATGTCCAGCCGTCAAAAGATTCTGGACGGAGGTAGTTTATATGTTGAATGTATGTATCCATTGTTTCCTGTAGTGTGCCTACTAGGGAGTAGGGTGGGTAATATCCAACCTAGAACCACGTAACACATCATTGCTCTGGCCAACCTATCAGTCAAACTGACAATATTTATGAGTTGAAAAGGTGAATGGAGGTGTTTTCCAGGCGGAGTTTTAATGATTGTTCACGCGAGCAGTTTTACGACAGGTCTGATTTATAACGACAAACATGTGTATGTATTGCATGTGCCAAGTTTATAAATCTCAATGTTTTTGTATGTGCATAGACTTTTCATAAATGGTGCACTCAGAAATGTTGTGTGAAATTTACTCAACGTTATAAATAAGACCCCTATCCGGTGGGGGTCCAGTGGGGCCTGGTCCTTTCTGTCCTTAGAAAATCCCTTTGGTCCGGGGGCAGGGGCTTCGCCCTGCTGGCAGGTCGGAGCCGTTGGGGAGCGAGCGCACCCACTGATGAGAGCATCCGTTTGTATTGAGACATCTTAACTCAATTGTTTTGTGCAGAAAATAACGAACTATGGCTATGTCAAAAAAATATGTTGGTAATAATTTGGCTAAATCATTTTAGGAGGCACCTGTGGGCTGTGCACGGCCCTGCTGCACTGTAGGTACCAGGCAAAAGATGATCTATTATATTTACAAGATGGTCGACTTACCGCTCTAACAATAGAAATACATGTCCGCAAAGGTGAAAGGCAGGCGGGAGGAGGCAAGATTCTACGCAATTATCTTTTGTAGAAAACATATCAATACACTCGTAACAACCTAAGCATTATGAAACTTCTATTCAATCAAATAAGTCTCACCTATCAAAATAGCAATTCACTTTTATCTTGACCAAATTCTACACTGTCTCATTGCCCCTATCCTTAATCTGTGCAGAGAGATTTTGGGCGGCGTCAACCCTCTTGCGTCACCTCTTCCTCTCTGACCAAGTTTATAAAGTAGGTGAAAATTGCTTTCAGCCAGATGAGGGCGCTACCTTTTATTTCTGCATGTGTGAGGAAAATCTCCAACCATACAGTAACATCCTGCCCATGACTTGGGTTCACTCGCTTGCACAACCCATAGCACATGTCCTCATATCAAAACTAACATGGGAAAAAATAGTATATATTTACATAATTGTTTTACAATAGCATACTTTCACTATCACTGTGTCATTCTGAATTTTCCAATTATTTCTGTCTTTATTATTCCTCCTCATATTCTACAAAAAAACGAAAGCTTTTAGTGATTTGTCACTGTGCCATTGAAACGTAGGGAGACCTCTTTGCGTTTCACACATTTAGAGCTATTCACATTGTCTATTTGAACAAACAGGTGAAGTCTAGGCTACCATTGAGTGGTGTCTATTTTTGGTGTCACATGAGGGAGTTCGGAAGTGCACACCTGTTGTCTGAAAACTAAAGTGAGGTTGAACGGCAGTTAGTGTCTAATGGCAAATCCATGCATACTACTCAAAAACACATTTGAAAGGTATTGTTTTTTTTACTTCCTTGAGAAATGCTTGCTTTGCTTTGACTGCCGTCCACCTTGAATAAGTGTCCCCATTAGAATGCCGCTCACGTTCCGTGCCGTTTTAAAAACACTCCAATCATAATATAGAATGCCAGGTGCCAAGCCTTCTTGAATTGTCAGGTAGGCCTACCTTATTACATTCAACCAATAGGCTATATAGCACAATGCGTTATGGGTAATGATCATCATAAGGATAAGAAACACAATTACACAAATCTGTAAAATTACTATGTATCTACTTCTTAAAATCTACATTTCAAGGCCTGAAGTTCTCCGTGTGGTCTATGAGACCCCCTCTTCTCACTCATCTCTCTCTCTCCCTGCATCTCTCTTCACCCCCTCCCCTCCTCCCCCATTCTCTCTGCATCTCTGCATTCTCTCCTCCCACAAGTCGTGTGGGAAGCTCAATGCAGCTGTAAAGCAGCATACCAATGACACAGGCAGGGACAGTGGCTATTACAAGAACCACACACCCTCTTCCCTCTTACCCGGATCCCTGATGACTGTTTTAACAGTAGTTTATTTGAACGCAGTTTTTTGATTTTGTGGAATATTGCCCGCATCTGACTAAACTGAATGATTCATTTTCCGCGACAGTTGCTGTTCTCCTTTTTTTCTGAATATCAATGTGGTGTTTTTCCCCTAATTTTCTTTGCCTTGATGTAAAGACTGGCTGAACCTCAGACATCACTGGTAGGTAGCCCTGTGAACTGCATGATTCGAAAAGAGACGCGATTTAATATTTTTTGAGGTGAGTAAACCCGCGCATGATATATTTCGGTTTATCGAGTGGGTAGCATATTGATGTTTTGTTTTTGCCTGAACTATTCAGTCCAACTTCAGCGAGCATCTATGGACTGGGGGTGTTGGAGCAGCACAATTTGTTTCCTTCTCCTCTCTCATGAACTGGAGAGCATGCTGAAGTTGTTTTGCAGTCACTTCAGCTGCTTGCCTTCAGTCCCTTCTGTCTTAACGCAGAGGTGGGCATCTTGTCTTTAGTTCATTCCGCACTGAAATGCTTCATGGATATACAACAACACTGGGGACCCTACGAGAGAAATCATGTTTTAAACAAGTGGAGTCTGTCAAGAGGAGATGCATAGGCTGAAATCTGAGCTCACTGCGACTCTGACGTCTGAATGGGAGCAATGTCTGTCTTTCAAGAAACCACATTTACAAACGCTTAAGGTAAGACAACGGTTCTTTTTTTATACATGGTTGTAAAGATTTAATATCCATTCTTTACATTGTTAATTTGTTTTATTATAATATGGTTTGATCCCTTCTGGGGCAGAGGCTTCATGGGATGTTTTAGCCGATAATATGTCACCATACAGTAGGGTGCAGTAGCCTATATATTTTCTCCTCTTTTTGTTGAATAACCTGGGATATGCCCACACAATTGGCCCACTTGCTATAAAGAATGATTTATTCTTCTGGTGATTTTATGTTTGGTAACATTATGGATCAGAAGGAGATGATGATTATAAGGCCGATCGGGCAATTATTATTAGTCTATTATTAGGTTATTATTATTAATATGAGAGAAAGTACTATTTTTGTCAGGATAAAATAGTACTTGGTAACTGTATTGCTATAGAGAAATGGGTTGATTTGCATACATTCATGTAGCCTGATGTGTAGCCAAAGCATTACTAACATCAGCAGTAGGCTATTAACTACCCATTTATGAAATACTGTTTGTATGTATAGTACAAATTTGTGTTTTGATTGTTTGTTTGTTTGTTTTTCCTCTCAAAGGTTACTAAATGGTTTTCTGGGGGATTTATAAAAGGCAAAATGCTGCTTCTAGTTCTTTTGGCCTTTTCCGTATCGAATACGTTTTCTGACTTGGATTCTGACCTCTCAGCGGAGACTTGCAGCGCCTGTTCTTGCATGTCCATCGAGAACGTCCTCTATGTGAACTGTGAGAAAATAACTGTGTACAGACCTACTCAGCTGCTGCCCCCAGTCTCTAGCCTCTATCATTTGAATTTCCAAAATAACCTATTGATCATCCTTTACCCCAATTCCTTTCTCAATTTCACACATGCAGTCTCTCTTCAACTGGGAAACAACAAATTACAGAACATCGAGGGAGGGGCCTTTTATGGCCTTAGTTCATTGAAACAGCTGCACTTAAATAACAATGAACTAAAAGTGCTCCGAGCTGACACTTTCTATGGGATCGAAAACTTGGAATACCTCCAGGCTGACTACAATTTGATCAAGTATATTGAAAAAGGATCCTTCAACAAATTGCATAGGCTGAAAGTTCTCATCCTAAACGACAATCTCGTCCAGATCCTTCCTGATAATATTTTTCGCTTTGCCTCCCTTACACATTTGGATATAAGAGGAAACAGGATTCAGAAGCTACCATATCTTGGAGTTTTGGAACACATTGGACGTATAGTGGAATTGCAGCTCGATGACAACCCATGGAATTGCACTTGTGATTTGTTACCCTTGAAAGCTTGGTTGGAGAACATGCCCTATAACATTTTTATTGGGGAGGCTATATGTGAAACCCCTAGTGACCTGTATGGACGCCTGTTGAAAGAAACAAACAAACAGGAACTGTGTCCCATGGGAACAGGTAGTGACTTTGACGTAAGGATGCCCCCTTCACAGCCAGATAATGGCCAAACAACATCTGACAATGCACCCACTACGATACCCCCCATAGCCACAAAAGATCCCAAAACAACAAACCCATCTAAAATGTATGGTAATGGGATTGTTGGTTTACCTGGTTTGAATAAACATATTCCAATTATGTCCTATCAAACAAGAACCCCACCTCTCTCCTGCCCACAGCCTTGCACATGCAAAGCTCATCCCTCAGACTTTGGCATTGGTGTGAGCTGCCAAGAGAGAAGTATACACAATCTAGCAGATCTCATTCCCAAACCACCAAATGCCAAGAAGCTACACCTGAGTGGTAATTATATACGAGATATCAGTCCAGTTGATTTCCAAGGCTTTGAGGGTTTAGATTTATTACATTTGGGCAGCAATCAAATAGTCACAGTTCAAAAAGGTGTCTTTGCAAATCTGACCAACCTCCGTAGGCTTTATCTCAATGGAAACCAACTAGAGCAGCTGCATCCTGAGATGTTCCTTGGGCTGAGTAACCTCCAATACTTGTACTTGGAATACAATGCCATAAAAGAGGTGTTAGCAGAGACCTTTGACTCCATGCCAAATCTGCAGTTGTTGTATCTGAACAATAATGTGCTAAGGAGCCTCCCTGCCTATATCTTTGCTAGCGTTTCCTTGGCTAGGCTAAATCTTAAGAACAACCATTTCATGACTCTGCCTGTGAGTGGCGTCCTAGACCAGCTGAGGTCTCTCACTCAGATTGATCTGGAAGGCAATCCATGGGAATGCTCCTGTGATTTAGTGGCTCTGAAACTTTGGCTGGAGAAGCTGAATGACGGAGTGGCTGCGAAGGAAATCAAATGCGCATCCCCAGTGCAGTTTTCCAATATAGAGTTAAGGCTGCTGAAAAATGAGATCCTATGTCCCAAACTCATAGCTAGATCCCCTTTCATCCTGACCAGTGCTATTCCGGTGGTGAACTCCTTGTCCCCAGCAGGGGTGGGCAAAGCCCCTCCGGGAGGTCCAGTTCCCCTATCCATCATGATCCTTAGTATCCTGGTGGTGCTCATCCTCACAGTATTTATTGCTTTCTGCCTCTTGGTGTTTGTGCTGAGGCGCAATAAAAAGCCACCCGGGCGCCAGGAGGGCATGGGGAATCAGGAGTGTGGCTCCATGCAACTCACGCTAAGAAGACGCAACAAATCTAGCAAGAAGGATGACCTGGGAGGGGAGACGTTCATCCCCCAAACTATCGAGCATATGAGCAAGAGCCACACCTGTTCGATTAGAGACTCTGAGTCAGGCTTTAGATTTGCTGACTCCCAGAGACAGAAAATAATAATGCGCAACAGCACTGACCAAGACAAGGACTCACTGTCCCCCCTGGACCCCCGAAATAAGAGACTGAGCACCATTGATGAGCTGGATGAGTTCCTGCCGAGAGAATCCAACATGTTCATTCAAAACTTTTTAGACAGTAAAAGGCTGGATTTCAACAGTATAGGGGTGAGTGGGTTTGAGATCCGTTACCCAGAGAAACCACATGACAAAAATATTAAAAAGTCACTAATAGGGGGAAACCATAGTAAGATAGTAGTGGAGCAAAGGAAAAATGAGTATTATGAACTTAAAGCAAAACTTCAAGGTACACCTGACTACCTTCAGGTTCTGGAGGAACAGACTCAAATGAGTAAAATGTAGGCTATGTATCCACTCAACCCACCCCCCTTTCCCCCAATTACAAAAGTGCCTTGTGGAAAACCTTAATGACCAGTGGATAAACTGGACGTCTGGCTCCAGTCAGATAGCCAGATTTCTTGGGAAACAGTGGCTCTCTTGCAAATACAGACATTTCCCCTGATGTGGGGATGCCATTATAACATGTATGAATATCACATCATACCACAAGACATCCTTAAGAGACAATTGTAGTATTTTGCTGCTATTGAAATTGGTACTTTTTTTCAACCAAATCATTGGGTCACGGAAACAATGTTGAGTGTTACTCATAGTGACCCTTCCACAGTGTTTTTGTGGAAATATTGAATCAGTATTTTGGATGAAATAACTATCAGAAATTGTGACTTTGCAGTTCTCCTGGGAATATAACGTTGTTGGGATCCCTCATTTACAGACACTTACAATCTGCCTGGATTATAACTGATCACTGCTGGTCACTGCTGGGGGCCCTGATGCCTTGTTTTCACTAAGAAAAGGCACTTACAAACCGAATAGCAGATTTGGAATGATTCCATAACTTTTTTGTGTAAAGAGCCATGTTAATAGTGTTTGAATGAAATGTGGTTCCTCTTGATATTTTTGGGTATGGCACATGTCTGTATTTTTTTAGGCCCAAGAAAACAGCTGCTTGCCATGTAAGCGTACCTGGATTTATTTTGTAAGTCTACATTATTTGTATCTGTGGGACAGTTTGTAAATTACAACAGAAGACAAAACAACTATTCCGATGAAAAAAAATGTAATAAATAAAAAACACTAATATATGATTGATGACCCCTGTCAACTGTCAATTGGTAGTGCATTTAACTACATTATTTATTTATTTTTCAATGCAGGATTATTTAAAGATTATTGGTACTATTTAAAAGTGAAATGGACACGTAGAATACATAAGCAATTCAGGCTCAGACCTTGAGCCACAAAATATTTATCAGTCTAAATCTTTCTGTTTTCTGAGTTTCTTCAAGAACTCTACTGATGGCCTGAAAGAAAGGGGAATAGTGATGATGTTGCACGAACTGAGGTCTAATAGTATTTGAAGTTTAACAAATTCTTTATTCTTATATCCCACAGTATCTTGTAAAATGTTTGTTATTAACATTATGCAACCAAAATAAATGTGCATTAAAGTGATACGATTCTGGATTGTTTGACTGTGTACCATGGGAATGGAATAGAAAGCAAAGAAAGGTAGTGTATGAGATGAGTTCAATTTAACTTTGGAAGACAATTGTGTAGCTAAGAATTTGCTTTATATAGCTAACTGATCTGGACAGAATCACATCAAACCCCATGTGCAATATTATTATGCTCAATCATAATAGCTTAAATCTTTTATCTTGTTTATTAGTTCAAGGTTATATTGTGGAGACATTTTATATTGTTATTTCAAATTATTTTATCCACTTTGACCAAGTCCTTATTTAAAGTATTGCTAAGTTAATGAGTGTTTGAAATACCAATGGATAAAATGTACCTTCAAATATATAATAAATACAATTTTCTATCAGACAGCAGAACACTGTATATTGGTTAGTTTTTAATTGTATAAACCTGTTAAAGTCAAGGTATTAAAATCAGCACCTATTTGCACTGTGTTTTTCTTTTCCTCAAGACAATGTAATCTTGTTTCCCCAGTCATTTAAGTTGCTTTATAAATAAAGCCTTGAATGTTCATGAAGAAAAACCTGAGAATAGTTGACTATTTGAACACAAAATCTGTTTTAATACTGTGTGACATGAATCTCAATTCAGCAATCAACAGATACGCATGAAAGTGAATACATATGATGTAACACCATCATCAATGCTTTGTGTTTTCTTTATTTTTTTTTCATGTCACATTAGACTGATAAAAGAATGTTTAGGGCATTATTCTTTCTTTTTGTTTTAAGGCCATTACAGTATTCCTTCATAGGGGAGGAAATAATTAGTGAGTAAAAGGATGCTATGGTGTCATAACCTTTACGGATGTTCTGGTGCATATTTGGTGTCTTGTTCTATGATAAAACAGGGAGTAACATTTTAAAGATGTGGGTGAGAACTAACCTAGTGTTAGGTTGTTTGTGAAGGGACAGGTCAAGTGAACTTGAATTTTATACTCTGTAATGTACTGTATGCACCTGATGCTATATGGATCTTGTCACGGCTGTCTGAAGGATCGGACCAAAATGCAGCGTGTTCGTAGTTCCACATATTTATTTATTCCGTGAAGCTAAATGCAATACACTCAATACTTGAAACACAAAAACAATAAACCGTGACACAGAGAGGAAAACACACTACTCAAAAGATAATCACCCACAAACACAGGTGGGACAAACATCAACATAAATATGACCTCCAATTAGAGGTAACGAGGATCAGCTGCCTCCAATTGGAGATCAACCCAAACAACACCAACGTAGAAATACAAAACAAGAAATGGAACATAGAAATACAAAAACAGACAAACACTCCCTGTCACACCCTGACCTACTCTACCATAGAAAATAACTTAATATGGTCAGGACATGACAGTATCCCCCCATAGGTGCAGACTCTGACCGCACCTAAAAAAAAAACTAAAAAAAACAGAACCCCCCCAACAACAACCTCCCCCCAACAACAAAACACAAAGGGAGGGTAGGGTGGGCGACTAATGTCTATGGCGGCTCATATGCAGTACCCAGAACCTTCTTATCTAGCAGGCGGCTCGGGTTCAGGGCGTAACCCCCACTCTGACCGTGGATCGTCGTCGAAGGAACCGGACTGTAGATCATTGCTAGAGGCTCCGGGCTGCAGGCCGCCGCTGAAGGCTCCGGGCTGCAGACCGCCGTTGGAGGCTCCGGGCTGCGGAGCGTCGCTGGAGGCTCCGGACTGAGGAGCGTCGCTGGAGGCTCCGGACTGAGGAGCGTCTTTTGAGGCTCTGGACTGAGGAGTGTCGCTGGAGGCCTGATGCATAGGAGGCGCCAGACTAGTATCACGCACCTCAGGGCGAGTGTGGGGAGCAGGAACAGGACACCCCGGACTGGGCAGGCTCACTGGAGGCCTGATGCGTGGGGCTGGCATAGGAGGCGCCAGACTAGTAACACACACCTCAGGGCGAGTGCGGGGAGCAGGAACAGGATATACTGGGCCGTGGAGGCGCACTGGAGATCTCGAGCGTAGAGCTGGCACAACCCGTTCTGGCTGGATGCTCAACCTAGCTCGACTAATGCAGGGCGCGGGCACAGATCGCACAGGCCTGTGAGTGCACCCTGACGACACAATGCGCATCACCGCATAACACGGTGCTTTCCCCGTTACTCGCTCCCCACGGTAAGCACGGGGAGTTGGCTCAGGTCTCCATCCTGACTCTGCCAAACTTCCCGTGTTTTTGGGGGGGATGCCTCTCGTGCTTCCTTCGTTGGGCTAGCTCCTCGTAATGTCGCCGTCCCTCCCTCCTGTCTCCACCTGCTTCCATGGCAGGGTTTTGTCCCCTGCCATTACCTCCTCCCATGTCCAAGACGTCCTCCATTCTCTCCTTTCCCTGGCCCAGGATCCCTGCTCCTTCTGGGCACGCTGCTTGGTCCTTTTTTGGTGGGTGATTCTGTCACGGCTGTCTGAAGGATCGGACCAAAATGCAGCGTGTTCGTAGTTCCACATATTTATTTATTCCGTGAAGCTAAATGCAATACACTCAATACTTGAAACACAAAAACAATAAACCGTGACGCAGAGAGGAAAACACACTACTCAAAAGATAATCACCCACAAACACAGGTGGGACAAACATCAACATAAATATGACCTCCAATTAGAGGTAACGAGGATCAGCTGCCTCCAATTGGAGATCAACCCAAACAACACATAGAAATACAAAACAAGAAACTGAACATAGAAATACAAAAACAGACAAACACCCCCTGTCACGCCCTGACCTACTCTACCATAGAAAAATAACAACTTACTATGGTCAGGACGTGACAGATCTAGTGGTTATCGGCAGTGTCTACTTATTTATTTTGTTTATTTTTTGTACGTTTTTGTACGTTTTTTATGTACTTTAATAGCATTTCATGGTTGCACTCCTCCCACAAATAAATGTTTGTCATTTTAGTTTTCCTTTTGTCTGATATGGTCTTTTATGAATGAAGTGTTTCTTGCCAGTAAACATTCATGTTATTAATTTGTCATATTCACTTAGAGAGACATGGGTTCATGGACTGTACTGTAGTAGATGGATGTCTCATCGTTTTGCTTCCATTGTCTGGCGCATACTGCAGTGTGGGCCCATAGTCACTGCCTGTTGTTGCCTGTAGTCTGTTTCTGTTTTATTTTCTGTCTTTTTGTATGAAATGTCTTTCTTACAAATAAGCCTTGCCAACATAGTAGATTTGAAATTGATAAGTGAATACTCAGGTTATACTTACGCCATAATTCATTTCATTGTCTACTGAATGTTTGTGTATTTGGTCTGTTTATGTCATGTTGCATTTTCTTGTTTATATTCGTACAATGGTGAACTCATTTGGTGAACACAAAATGTGAAACACCCCTTGGAAATCTTTTTAGACTTCCAATCATCCTCAATATTGTTTTTCTGAAAAAAGTTACCTATATTGTAACATGCTAATTTGCTCTAAATTATTCATGAATGGGGGCACTGCATGTTGATGTCAATTTCACGTGATTGTGTGTGTTTGCATATTTGTTTGTGTGCACATGCATTTGCATTGTGACTGTAAACACGTTGGCAGAGCCTAGATTTTTCATTGCATTTAGCTGTTTTACCAGATGTCTTTATTTTTTATAGTTACACACTTTGATCTAATGTGTTGCCAGGTCTGAATGTTGACTACAGAAACTACTGATAGAGATGACAAGGTTTGTACATTATGCACTGAATGTACAAAACATTAGGAATACCTGCTCTTTCCATGACATAGACTGACCAGGTGAATCCAGGTGAAAGCTATGATCCCTTATTGATGTCACTTGTTAAATCCACTTCAATCAGTGTTGATGAAGGGGAGGAGACAGGTTAAAGAAGGATTTTTAAGCCTTGAGACAATTGAGACATGGATTGTGCATTCAGAGGGTGAATGGGAAAAGTAAAATAGTTAAGTGCCTTTGAACGGGGTATTGTATTAGGTGCCAGGCACACCGGTTTGTACAACTCAATCACATGATAAACTGATGGAGTAAGAGATTTTGCTCTGAATATTACAACTGACTAGGTATCTCCCTTTCCATATGTAATATGATGGCATCCATATGGATTGGGTTTCCTGTGATGTAATATTCAGAGCAGAATCTCTTACTCCATCAGTTTATCATGTAATTTTATAGACATTGAGATTTTCTAATTATTGTTTCATATGGGAGTTGCCTTTGTGATATAACATGCAGTAGAACAATCTATACAAAGATCTATGACATCTTTATTTTATGCATCCTCGTCTTGTAATGCCCCAAGAAACGGATTTCTTGGCTCTTTTAAGGAGGCATATTACATATGGTTGAACCCATCATCAGGGTTTACAAGACGATTTACATGTATCTATCCGTAGCATGTTTTATCCAGATAAAAAAAAAGTTTTATCCAGATAAGTTTGCCAACTGTGCTCTGCGAGGGGTTGAACAATAAAGTGTGTCTGTATTTGCGTTAGTAATCTGCTCAAAGTATGTGTGACTATACACGTGCATTCACCCTTTTTATTGTAACGATTAAGCTCCCAATCATATTTCTGACATCACTTCTGGCTGGTACTGTTGTCTGGATTTGTTTTCCTTTGTTAGCATTTCTGTGACACTAACTATTTGATTCTTTTGTGGCTCTTGGAACGGATCATGTTTGGTTGTAAAGGGGGGGATTCATTTGAAGGAATTTTTAAAAACGTAACTTAGTGATCTTAATATAGACCCCTCGAGTCTCTTCCCCTGAACTCTCAACTTTGCTACACTATCCTGTATGACCGGCAGGCCCTCTCACCCTGCAAGCCAAGCCCTTTCAAGCCTTTCTAAATGACGCCATGGAATGGAAAATCATTTATTCATGTATATTTGCTCCAGTCAATGTCACATGCTCATTAGGCAGCACACTTCCTGTAGGAGGCCCCGGCGGTGCAGGAGTGCAGGGCTGCATGCACAAGCAGACACTGTGGCACTCAATGGATGCCTTTCCATTTCAACCACAGAGCGATAAGGAGAGCCGAGTGCGAGCTGTGATTGGCAGATAACGGGGATGGATTAAATCTCAGGGTCTTTGCCTCTCCTGAATAATGTGGTCATTGGTTTGAAGAAAGAAAGGCAGAGCAAGGCACTACAGTATAGAGCTTTGTTCAGGGCTCACAGAGCTGCAGAGAAAAGTGTTAATGATTACTTATCTGAGATGCCATAGCTTCTCTATGTCAAGACAAGTTTAACAATGGAGAATTGCCCATGGCTTGTGAATAAGTGTGCAGTTAAATTGGTAAAATGATGATGAAAATAATTGTCTTGAGCGGTATTGAAATAAAGAGAGTTGTTTGTAACATAAAATTGATCACTGCTTCTTCACATGCTCCACAGAGAGTTTTTATAAAGGTAGTGCTCGCTCCCCACCATTTTGTTAAGTAATGTTTTAGCATTTCTCAGTTGAGCAGATTTTAATATAACAAAATAAAAATCATTAATAAGTTATGTATATTGCATTTTTATTCTGGAAATGTAATTGTCAGACAGGGGTCCCATTCAGAGCATGTTGTCATGATAAAAAACAGTCACTGTTTCACTCCCGAGACAGGTTTCAATCACAGGAGCATAAATTAAGATAAAACATACAAAACTAAGTAGGTAATCTGCCCCCATGCTTAGTTTAGTTACAAACAAACAATTTTAGTGCAACATTTGTCACAGACCTTGTCTCTCTCCCATTTAGATTGAGTAATGGATGTTTTACTTTATAAATGTTTAATATGAAAGATCCTCAGAGTGGGAGTTTGGGGACAAACATGTCCCTGTTGGCAGGCATACAGAAACAACATCAGAAACAACCTGAGCATCTTAAACTCCCTCTGTGCTGGTGCAGCTGCAACAGTGACATGACAAGGATGTTATAGTGCTGTTATACAGGAAGGATTCTTGCTGTCTCTCCTGGCTGGGAGGAGAACATAGGGGGAGGCCAATGATGGTTTGATGACTGACTAAAAGAGAAAAAAACATATTTTGACTGCGACAATCCCTCAAGCGTTGTATGTATTTCCACATAACCAAATCAATCCGCTTATGAGTGCGTGCAGAGTGCAGGCTCTTAATACAGTTGAAGTCGGAAGTTTACATACACCTTAGCCAAATACATTTAAACTCAGTTTTTCACAATTCCTGATATTTAATCCTAGTAAAAATTCCCTGTCTTAGGTCAGTTAGGATCACCAATTTATTTTAAGAATGTGAAATGTCAGAATAATAGTAGAGAGAATTATTTATTTCAGCTTTTATTTCTTTCATTGACTTCCCAGTGGGTCAGAAGTTTACGTACACTCAATTAGTATTTGGTAGCGTTGCCTTTAAATTGTTCAACTTGGGTCAAACATTTCGGGTAGCCTACCACAAGCTTCCCACAATAAGTTGGGTGGATTGTGTCCCATTCCTCCTGACAGAGCTGGTATAACTGAGTCAGGTTTGTAGGCCTCCTTGCTCGCACACACTTTTTCAGTTCTGCCCACAAATGTTCTATAGGATTGAGGTCAGGACTTTGTGATGGCCACTCCAATACCTTGACTTTGTTGTCCTTACGCCATTTTGCCACAACTTTGGAATTATGCTTGGGGTCATTGTCCATTTGGAAGACCCATTTGCGACCAAGCTTTAACTTCCTGACTGATGTCTTGAGATGTTGCTTCAATATATCCACATCATTTTCCTGCCTCATAATGCCATCTATTTTGTGAAGTGCACCAGTCCCTGCTGCAGTAAAGCACCCCCACAAGATGATGCTTACACCCCTGTGCTTCACGGTTGGGATGGTGTTCTTCGGCTTGCAAGCGTCCCCCTTTTTCCTCCAAACATAACGATGGTCATTATGGCCAAACGGTTCTATTTTTGTTTCATCAGACCAGAGGACATTTCTATAGAAAGTATGATCTTTGTCCCCATGTGCAGTTGCAAACCGTAGTCTGACTTTTTAATGGCGGTTTTGGAGCAGTGGCTTCTTCCTTGCTGAGCCGCCTTTCACGTTATGTCAGTATAGGACTCGTTTTACTGTGGATATAGATACTTTTGTACCTGTTTCCTCCAGCATCTTCACAAGGTCCTTTGCTGTTGTTCTGGGACTGATTTGCAGTTTTCGCACCAAAGTACATTCATCTCTAGGAGACAGAACGCGTCTCCTTCCTGAGCGGTATGATGGCTGCGTGGTCCCATGGTGCTTATACTTGCGTACTATTGTTTGTACAGATGAACGTGGTACCTTCAGGCATTTGGAAATTGCTCGTAAGGATGAACCAGACTTGTGGAGGTCTACAATTGTTTTTCTGAGGTCTTGGCTGATTTCTTTTGATATTCCCATGATGTCAAGCAAAGAGGCACTGAGTTTGAAGGTAGGCCTTGAAATACATCCACAGGTACACCTCCAATTGACAACAATTATGTATATTAGCCTATCAGAAGCTTCTAAAGCCATGACATAATTTTTTTGATTTTTCCAAGCTGTTTAAAGGCACAGTCAACTTAGTGTATGTAAACTTCTGACCCACTGGAATTGTGATACAGTGAATTATAAGTGAAATAATCTGTCTGTAAACAATTGTTGGAAAAATTACTTGTGTCATGCACAAAGTAGATGTCCTAACCGACTTGCCAAAACTATAGTTTGTTAACAAGAAATTTGTGGCGTGGTTGAAAAACAAGTTTTAATGACTCCAACCTAAGTGTATGTAAACTTCTGACTTCAACTGTATATGTGGGCTGTGTTTATAGTGTGCTGAGAGGTGCCTAGCGTATGCGTCACCTCACTTTCCCAGTGTCATTTGCTGGGAGAACAGGGCCTATGGAATGTAGGGAGAGACACGTGTATAATAGCATTTTTTAATATTTTGTATTCTGAGCATGGCAGTAGGTTTTAAGCCACCAATTGTATTGTACTCAAATATAGCTGGTTAAGTTGCCTCAAAGTATATTGATTCATGCATGCATCCTGGCAGAAGTTGTCAAAGTAAATTACCTTTTCCATGGCTAAATCCCAAATTTGTCACTCTTTTGAGAGTGACAAATTGACAGATTAGCAAACAAAATCCAGTATTACTGTCACTTTCTGACCCACTATATGTCTTTGCATTGCTATATTATGTTCTCTGTGCTCTAGAAAGCAAGCTGACCTGATTTATGCTATTCCTACAGCAACCTTACTTTTATGTAACACAATCTCACATTTCAGCAGATTTCATGTGTTTTTTTTTGTTTTTGTGTGGCTTAATTGGTATGAAAATACATACATTTTTGTGCAACTTCATTCATAGGAAAATACATTTTGGGGGGGGCAAATTAAATAACAATCTTTTGAAAGTTATTGGAGCAATGCATTTTTGCCAATGATGTTCTACACTGTTTTTTTTTGTTTCCCACATTTATTTATATAAAAAAACAAACGTGTTAACAACCCAATATTGTTAACCAGGTTGTCGCTGAAATACTTATATTAGTAGCTTTACGTTTCTTACATTTTTATTAATACTAATGCTGTTTTCTATGCTTCTTTTCACTTAATACTTTGGGATATGTTGTATTTTATGAGTGTTGCCAGATTGAAGTAAAAAGCCCCATTTAATATTTTTTGGGGTATCGATGAAGATATTTGATTGTGGATTTGGGATACATTTTCATGATGGGAAATTCATTCATCAAAAAATGTGGGGGAAAATAATCTGTTTGGTTTAAATTCCCCTGGTGCAAATGCATGGTATTTGCAACTATAACGAGTCTGGACTATTATCAATTAAGCCATATGAATGCAGTTAAACAAGTTAATGTAAAATAATGAATTATGTTGGCTTACATTTATGGCACTTCCAAGGCCATTTCATGATGATTATTACGGTCTTGTCAACCATGTTACATACTTAGGCTATTGTAACGAGGCATATGTCAGCATTGTAGGCCTACTGTCTCTGCCCAGAGGCCTACTAGGCTTTCATGGCATCAGCCGTTTCAGCTCACTTTGCCACATATGAGCCCTGGTTAGAGTCTCTGCTGCAGATTTCACTTTCTTCCGCTACGTTGTTGGCAGTGTTGAGATTGTCCATCTCACGTATAGTTATGTGATCTAGAGGTGGGAAGCATTCTGTTTTTCAACATTGTGTTGGGTGTAATTACATTGATATATGTAGTGAACAATGGATAAGCAACAATAGGCGTAACAGATAGAAGTAGTCACTACAGGTGTGATCAAGCCTTACATCAAAGTAGCCTGAAGCTGAATGGAAAGCACCCTGACCAGTTATTCAGAAGAAAATTACCCGTGTGGATGCAAAACAAACACTTTCTACACATTTACAAACAACCTGTTTAAAGTGTTATTACAACCATGGTGTTCTGTTGTTACTGAAGCCTATATATCAAATAACCTGACAATGATCCACATCATATGGGTTAACACATATTGTAAGTGTGTTATGCAGTAGGATGCAAAACAGTAATATGAATCACTGTTGATCCAGCTTGTTCTCATCTGATGAGATGGATGTATCATTATTATAGGGTTGTGAAACCCATTGCTGAATGGCTTCAGACTGAGCATTTCTCACTGGAAATTGCTGCTGACATTGGACATAACTTAGGTTTAGGGTATTTAATTAATTGTAGACTTTCCTATGTCACTATTCCCACATATTATTCCCCATAGGATGTAAATCAATAATTTTAAAGGTGATATAACTTGTATCATTATTATAGGGTTGTGAAACCCATAGCCGAATCGGTCTTTTTTCTCCAATCTGGCAAGTCTCATTAAATTTGACATAGCCTTGTATAAAATGCATTACGAAACAAATGGTGTAATATACACGAAAAAGTGGAGCCTTGTACTAAATGCGTTATGAATAAAATTGTGTAGGCCTAGTTGCCTACACGAAAAACTGGCTTTTCTGACTATAAGTATACCAGTGTCCCAAAGTATAAAGCGAAAACAAGCATGGAAAACAGTATTGGCATTAATACAAATAAAAAAACAACATAAGGCTAATATTATATTATAATTATTTCAGTGTCAACCTGGTTGATTAACAATATTGGGTTGTTAAAACATTTATTTTTTATATAAATAAATGTGGAACACAAAAAAAGGCAGTGTAGAACAACATTTCCCATCATTAATTGCTCCAATAACTTTCAAAATATTGTTCCTAAGTTTGCCCCCCAAAAATGTATTTTCCTATGAATGAGTAGCACCAAAATGTGTGTATTTGTGTACGAATTAAGTTGCACAAAAATTTGTCTTTTTACATGAATTAAGCCACACAAAACGCACAAAAACACACGAAATCTGTTGATATTGTTTTTGTACATATTTGCGCGAATTGAGTGTGAGATTGTGTTGTTTTATGTTTGGTAAGTTTGGATTCAGTTAAAGCAGTTCCTATGATGATATGAAAGTTGGATATAGTACAAACAATATCGGGTTACCATTTTCTTTGAATAAAAACCACTGCATCAGAATATTAGTAATTGAATACCAGTAGTTCCAGTAATTGTATTTTCCCTGCAACCCTTTTAGAGTTAATCTAAAATCAATGCTGTACGTGCAGGAATAAATATACAGCCCTTATTTGACAGATAAAGATGGAAAAGGTGACAACCCTTTTATCAAAATAGTGACAGAGAAGAAACGCTTTGAAATAAACACTAGCCCCTAGAACACTGCAGTTTATTATTTTCCTCTCAGGTGGATTCCCAAGCTCCCTGGTATTGCTCTTTTGAGGTCTTTTTTTATTTGATCTGTCCTGCGCCCACAAGTGCACAGAATGTAATTGTGCTTTTTTGGATTGGAATCTCACCCAGTGATTTCCCTCGGGAAAAGGAGAATATATCTTCAGAATAAACAATTTGTTGTTACATTTCAATTGGAAATAAATTAATAGATAATAAATGAACCCAAAGAAAAGGTGCAGAGCTTTCAAACATGTCTCAGGTCAATAGTATATTGTCATACCCAGTGGAGACACATTGTACAACACCATCATGTGTGATACAAAATTACCTCGATGCTTTTGTGTTGAAAATGTTTAATCCTTGAGGTGAATGATGATGCAGTATGTACATTCAATGTCATTGTTTGATGGAGCTAATGATATATTTTCTGTATCTTACATCTGATAATGATGTGAGGTGTCTATAAGGTGGTGTGATAAAAACACCAGGCTGTCATAATCTATTATCACTTGTGTCATAAAATGCACTCTTAATTGATGCAAATGCACACATTTTCACCCATAGATGTGCTGAATGATCTTCAGAGACTGATATTCCTAGGTATTGTTATGCATGCATGCGATGTAAAGCATACATTTTAATTAGTGATGCACCGATAATATTTTTGCCGATACCGATATCCGATATTTTCCTTGCCTCCCCAAAAAACGATAATGATAACGATAACCAATATTTACCATTTTAGCTGCTTTTTAAGCATTCTAGTACAGTTAAATAGTTAACACACACACACGGATGCAGCGGTCTAAGGCACTGCATCTCAGTGCAAGAGACGTCACTACAGTGCCTGGTTCAAATTCAGGCTGTATCACATCCGGCCGTGATTGGGAGTCCCATAGGGCGGCTCACAATTGGCCCAGCATCGTCCAGGTTTGGCCGGGGTAGGCCGTCATTGTAAATAAGAATTTGTTCTTAACTGACTTGCCTAGTTAAATAAAGGTTACACACACACAACACTGACCATGTCACAGTTGTCTTCAGTGAAATAGGACCAAGGCGCAGCGGAAGTATGGATACTCATATTTTTTTATGTTAAAAAAAAGGAGTAGAGCATCCACTTGAAACAAACAAAACAACAAACAATACTCGCAACAGCGTGGCAGGCTCAAACAAAACGCAGCAGTGCACACAACAATTCCCCACAACCCCAAAAGGCAAAGTAGGCCACTTATGTGTGACTCCCAATCAGCCACAACCCTCTACAGCTGTGCCTGATTGGAAGTCACACGGCCAAAATTAATGAAACAACACAAACACAGACTCTTCTGCCACGTCCTGACCCAACTACACCCTCTACTGGTCAGGACGTGACAGACCAAATAGTTACACTACCATTCAAAAGTTTGTGGTCACATAAAAATGTCCTTGTTTTTGAAAGAAAAGCACATTTTTTGTCCATTAAAATAACATCAAATTAATCAGAAATACAGTGTAGACATTGTTAATGTTGTAAATGACTATTGTAGTTTGTACGTCTATGTAGACATTCGATAAAAAATCTGCTGTTTCAGAGGCCCATTATCAGCAACCATCACTCCTGTGTTCCAAAGGCACGTTGTGTTAGCTAATCCAAGTTTATCATTTTAAAAGGCTAATTGATCATTAGAAAACCCTTTTTCAATTATGTTAGCACAGCTGAAAACTGTTAAAATGATTAAAGAGGCAATTAATACTGGCCTTCTTTAGACTAGTTGAGTAGCTGGAGCATCAGCATTTATGGGTTCGATTACAGGCTCAAAATGGCCAGAAACAAAGACCTTTCTTCTGAAACTCGTCAGTCTATTCTTGTTCTGAGAAATGAAGGCTGTTCCATGTGAGAAATTGCCAAGAAACTGAAGATCTGGTACAACGCTGTGTACTACTCCCTTCACAGAACAGCGCAAACTGTTTCTAACCAGAATAGAAAGTGGAGTGGGAGGCCCCGGAGCTCAACTGAGCAAGAGGACAAGTACATTAGTGTCTAGTTTGAGAAACAGATGCCTCACAAGTCCAGCTTCATTAAATAGATTCGCAAATCACCAGTCTCAATGTCAACAGTGAAGAGGCAACTCCGGGATGCTGGTCTTCTAGGCAGAGTTTCTCTGTCCAGTGTCTGTGTTCTTTTGCCCATCTTAATCTTTTCTTTTTATTGGCCAGTCTGAGATATGGCTTTTTCTTTGCAACTCTGTGAAGCTAGCCACAATAAGGATTAGCCACAATAGTGGACTTTGCGGTTAGCCTTCAAAATAAAAGTATGTCATAATTCTACTATTTGTATTCATTTGCATCACTGTCAATGACATACTTTTATTTGAAGGCAAACCGCAAATTCCACTATTGTGCCTAATCCTTATTGTGGCTAGCTTCACAACACATAACCCGGTCCGGTCGAGCATCACGAGCCAGATGAAGCTAGCTGGCTGCTTAAAATGTTATCTTTGGGCAACAGAGTTAAGTATCTGGCAAGCTATTTATTTTCATGAAATGAAGTTCAATTTTAATAGGTGAACAACAAGTGGCAAATTAGCTAACACTTACTCACAAGGATTCCTAAATCATTGCTAAGAATAATGAAAATGACTGCAGTTTCTACTGGTCATTGTTTTCAGGCTGGTTGTATTGGTGCTAGCTAGGTACCAAGCTAAAGCTAGCTGCCCCAGAAGTTACGGTCAAACATATTCTGCTTTATTACCAACGTGGTGTTGTAAAAACATCGTTTGTGGCCGGTGTTTGCTTGTTTGCAGAATTTTTTGTACAGCTTTGACAGTGCTACTGCATCTTTTTTGACACGCAAAGACCCAAACGGCATTCCATCATATGTATGTTGTGAAGCTAATAGCAGTGATGCTATTACTGTGTAACTCCGGTAGGGCAACATCTGAAAAATAGCGCACTTGGTAGTGTGTACCGGTGCTTGACCAGTCAGGAAAAGCCAACATCACCCACGACAGAGAACGGTTGATTGTCAAGGGTAATGAATTCAATTATCTTGGCGTTAATGGATTTCGCGCTTTGAGTTGTCTCGCTGAAATTTTCTTACTCTTTCAAATGACTGCTTGACATGTTGACTGCTCGATCCACACAGCAGACATTGTGTGCTAGGTTAGGAATGCTGTGTTGCATGTGGAGCGCAAAATTTTGCGTGGCGTCGTTACGTCATATACCTACGTTATCCTGTTTGTGATAGGGGCAGTATTTTCACGGCCGGATAAAAAACGTACCCGATTTAATCTGGTTATTACTCCTGCCCAGAAACTAGAATATGATATAATTAGTAGATTTGGATAGAAAACACCCTAAAGTTTCTAAAACTGTTTGAATGGTGTCAGTGAGTATAACAGAACTCATATGGCCGGCCAAAACCTGAGAAGATTCTATATGGGAAGTGCCCTGTCTGACCATTTCTTGGCCTTCTGAAGCCTCTTTATTGAAAATACAGGATCTCTGCTGTAACGTGACATTTTCTAAGGCTTTCATTGGCTCTAGGAAGGCGCAGAACGTGGAATGATAACTCTGCAGTCTCTGGGCGAAAAACAGTAGGGGTTTTGGTGAGTGGTACTTCTGTGCACGTGCATGTGGTGACTCCATTTTCTTCTTTTAGTGTTTGAACGGATACAACGTCTCCCGGTTGGAATATTATCGCTATTTTACGAGAAAAATTGCATTAAAAATGATTTTAAACAGCGTTTGACACGCCGGCGCGTCACCTTTCGGATAGTGTCTTGAACGCACGAACAAAACGGAGCTATTTGGATATAACTATGGATTATTTGGAACCAAAACAACATTGGTTGTTTTGGTTTCTCTTATAGTAAATTTCTCTTATAGTAAATCTGAGTTTGGTGAGTGCCAAACTTGGTGGGTATCAAAATAACTAGCCATGATGGCCGGGCTATCTACTCAGAATATTGCAAAATTTACAAAATTACTCACGATAAACGTTCACAAAAAACATAACAATTATTTTAAGAATTATAGATACAGAACTCCTCTATGCACTCGATATGTCCGATTTTAAAATAGCTTGTCGGTGAAAGCACATTTTGCAATATTCTCAGTAGATAGCCCGGCATCACAGGGCTAGCTATTTAGACACCCACCAAGTTTAGCCTTCACCAAACTCCGATTTACTATTAGAAAAGTTTGAAATGTAGCTAAATAGCTAGCTCGGTAAACAATGAATCCCAACGCATAACATAATGTTAGTTAGCAAGCTAGCTAACAATACACTAACTTGAAATGAAAATCTTTGTCAAAATTAGAATGGAGTCTTTTGTTAACCTGTTATGGCTAGGGGGCAGTATTTTCACGGAAAATCTTTGTCAAAATTATTGAGGAACAATGGGAAAGTAATTCTGCTTTGACTGTTGATAAACTTGTAAACTCACTTTTGAGAAAAGGGCATTTGAATGTTTAGGTACCACCTGGAGCTCTCCTTTGTCTACACCCATTCAGCATTGTTCCCACCCTCTTAAACCAGACCCACCCATCTCTTTAAGGATTAACTTCTTACATCTAGGCGTTCTGCTAGTAGAACCCCGTTCCGCCAGCGGAACCCCTAGCCAACAGCCAATGGGATCGCATGGCGCGAAATACAAAAACAACTTAAATACCACAATTCAATTTTCTCAAACATACAACTATTTTACACCATTTTAAAGATACACTTCTTCTGAATCCAACCACGTTGTCCGATTTCAAAAAGGCTTTACAGCGAAAGCAAAACATTAGATTATGTTAGGATACCACCACAGCAAAAAAAACAACACAGCCATTTTCCTAGGAAGGACAGCCATTTTCCAAGCAAGGGTAGCCGTCCAAAAGCACAAAACCAGCTAAAATTATGCACTAACCTTTGACGATCTTCATCAGATGACACTCCTAGGACATTATGTTAGACAATACATGCCTTTTTTGTTCCATCAAGTTCATATTTATATCCACAAAAAACATTTTACATTGGCTCATGACGTTCAGAAATTGTAGTCACCCCAAAATTTCCGGTGAATGTGCACCATAATTTACAGAAATACTCATCATAAACGTTGACAAAATATAAAACAATTAATTAAAGAAGTATAGATGAACTATTCCTTTTTGCAACCGCTTTGTCAGATTTCAAAATAACTTTACGGAGAAAGCACATTGTTCAATATTCTGAGTACTGAGCCCCAAGCTATTCAGTTAGCCGTCCAGCCACGGCATCCACAAATCGCTGAAATATGTTAAAAATATTATCTTACCTTTGCTGATCTTTGGCTGAATGCACTCGGAAGGTCTCCCACTTCTACAAGAAATGTTCATTTGTTCGATAAAGTCCATAATTTATGTCAAAATAAATCAGTTTTGATGGCACATCCAGATCACCATTCCAAAATGCATCTATCCACCGTCGACGAAAAGTTATAAAGTTCCCTCAGCGTTTGTAGAAACATGTTAAACCATGTTCACAATCAATCTTTAGGGTGTTTTTAACGTAGAATTTCGATAATATTCCCACCGGACAATAGCAGATTCATTACAGAAGAAAAATAAAAATGGCTAGCCCTGCGTGAGCGTGCACAAGGTAAGTCAATGACCCCAGCCCGACCACTTACTGTTCCGGGTATTATTCAATGAAATTGCATTGTAGAAGCCTCAAACAAGGTTCTAATGACTGTTGACATCTAGTGGAAGCCTTAGGAAGTGCAATGTGACATCACAGACACTGTAGTTTAGATAGAATATCATTTGAAATGACTACAACCATGTGAGTTCAAACTTTCTGGTTGGATTTTTCTCAGGTTTTTGCCTGCCATATGAGTTCTGTTATACTCACAGACATCATTCAAGCAGTTTTAGAAACTTCAGAGTGTTTTCTATCCAAATCTACTAATAATTTGCATATCCTACCTTCTGAGTCTGAGTAGGAGGCAGTTTAATTTGGGTATGTTTTTCATCCGGCCGTGAAAATATTGGTTAACATGTGAGGTCATGTGCTAAACAGTAAGACTAAAAGTGGTAGTAACCTACAATAAGGAAAAAGTCCAGGTAAAAAGAAAGTTTCCATGTCACAGGCATCAGAATGAGTAGACCAAGGTGCAGCATGGAATATGTTCATCTTGATGTTTAATGAAAAAATGAACACTTACAAATTAAACCAAAATTACAGCAGACAGTTCCGTCAGGTACTCACAACTAAACGGAAAACAACTACCCACAAAACTCAAAGGAAAAACAGGCTGCCTAAGTATGGTTCCTAATCAGAGACAACGATAGACAGCTGCCTCTGGTTAGGAACCATACTCAGCCCAACACAAAGAAATACAAAAACATAGAATGCTCACCCACCTATCACACCCTGGCCTAGCTAAACAGAGAAAACACAGCTCTCCTAGGTCAGAGCGTGACAGTACTCCCCCAAAGGTGCGGACTCCCGGCCGCAAACCTGAACCTATTGGGGAGGGTGGGCATCTATAATTGGCGGCGCCTCTGGTTCGGGGCGTAGCCCCCACACCGCCCGCTAATCCCCCCGCTTCTGTGTCGCTGGAGGAACCAGACCGTGGATCAGCGCCGGAGCCTCTGAACTGCCGACCGCTGCTGAAGACTCTGGGCTACAAGCCGCCGCTGAAGACTCTGGGCTGTGGACCGTCGCTGAAGACTCTTGGCTGGGGAGCGTCGCTGGAGGCTCCGGACTGGGGAGCGTCGCTGGAGGCTCCGGACTGAGGAGTGTCGCTGGAGGCTCCGGACTGGGGAGCGTCTATCGTTGGCTCTGATTAGGAACCATACTTAGGCAGCCTGTTTTTCCTTTAAGTTTTGTGGGTAGTTGTTTTCTGTTTTGTTCCTTGTAACCTGACGGAACTGTTGACGGTTGTTTTGATTTAGTGTTTTCATTAAAGTAAAATGTGAGCACTTCACACGCTGCGCCTTGGTCCCCTTTGTACGACCCTCGTTACAGTCCAGACAGAAATATTTTATGAATATTAGATAACGCTTACCCAGACACACTTGTCAAAATTGATGGGTCATGTGAAAGAAATGCTATAACCCCTAGCCACATCCAGTGGTGGAAAAAGTGTTAAATTGTCATACTTGAGTAAAATTATAAATCATTTCAGATTCCTTATATTGAACCAGGGGCACACTCCAACACTCAGACATAATTTACAAAATAAGCATTTGTGTTTAGTGAGTCTGCCAGATCAGGTGCAGAAGGGATGACCAGGGATGTTTTCTTGATAAGTGTGTGAATTTGACTATTTTCCTGTCAAAATGTAACGAGTACTTTTGGTGTCAGGGAAAATGTATGGAGTAAAAAATACATTATTTTCTTTCGGAATGTAGTGAAGTAAAAGTAAAAGTTGCCAAAAATATAAATAGTAAAGTAATCCCTCCAAAAAATACTTAAGTAGTACTTTACACAACTGCCCAAATGCCTTCACAGCAGTACATTAGCATACTTTATAGACTGTTACACACGCAAGTTAAGGCCATGCAACCTGAGTTGAAACCTGAGTGAGGTGCACATGTTCAGTACATAAACAGATGCATGCGCCATATATTTATGTGGTGGACTCATGATACGGTCACATGATATTGTTGTGGTATGTCACAAAATCATGTTATGACCAAACATGTCAATATTAATTTTATATATCAACATTTTGCTAAGTCTTGGTAAGTGGATTGGTCTCTACAGAAGGGGTAAACGGTACAGCCAAATGGTTACAAATGTAACCAAAACAACAACAAATAAATGACAGTCCTTATTTCTTTTCAACTAGGTCTGCTGCTCCAAACAAACACTAACACCACGAGTCTCTCAGTCTCAACTACAGAGTTAGTCTTTCAGGAGGCTTGTGACTACGCTGTGATCTGCGCAGTACTCCTGGTGTGCTATGAGACACAGGTAAGACGTGTCCCAGTGGAGCTGGGTCTGAGGGCACAGGAGCGTGTTGGGTGTTTGTGAGAGAATGTCCATCACCCTCTGCTGGAACCACTGAATGCCCCCGTTCCTCAGATGCTGTTTCCTGTGGGGTTTCAACTTGTATACTACCACCCACAGCTGTTCCGTCTGAAAACATGGTCTTGTCTTTGTCATAGCGCAGGCGGAGATGGTCCTGGTGTCTGCTCATGACTCGCCCATCAGTCAGTTTGACCACAAAGAAGACGGGACCACTCTGACTGGGTTTTAACTGTCTCTCCCTTGCGTGGTGGTCATGTCTCTCTTTTTGTTTCTCCTGCTTCCATTCCACTCGTGCTCTGATGTTCGGACGCAGTAGATCCAGGTGAGCTTTTGGCTTTCTGCCCATTAACATCACCGCTGGAGCCTGTCCTGTTGTTGTTTGTGGCGTGATGCGGAACTGGAACAAGAACCGAGAGAGCTAAGTTGTGATGGTTCCCCCAGTCATCCTTTTGAGCCCCTCTTTCAGTGTCTGCACAGCCCGCTCCACTAAGCCGTTTGAGGCCGGGTGAAACAGGGCGCTGCGGACATGGCGGATCCCGTTTCTCCGCATGAATTCTTGGAACAAGTCACAGGTAAACGTTGTTGCGTTGTCGGACACCAGAGAGTCCGGCAGACCATGGGTTGAAAACACCTGCTGAAGCTTTTCGGTGGTTGTGGTCGCTGTGATGTTACTCATGATGCGCGCCTCCAGCCACTTGGAGTGTGCGTCCACCATGACAAGGAACATGTGACCCATGAAAGGACCTGCAAAATCTATATGCAGCCTGGACCATGGGCGGTCAGACCACTCCCACAGATGTAGTGGCGCGGGCGGCGCCATCTTCTGGTTGATCTGGCACTCAGAACATGATTTAACTTTGTCTTCTACCTCCTGATCCATGTTAGGCCACCAGATGTAAGATCTGGCTAAACTTTTCATCCGGGAGGCACCCGGGTGAGCCTCATGGACCTCATCCATGACTTGTGCACGGCCAGGGGGTGGAACAACCACTCTGGACCCCCAGAGTATGCAGCCATCCTGCACACTCAGCTCAGTTTTGCGCTTTGCATAAGGTCTTAGTCCATCATCCTCTATGACAGGAGGCCGAACCCTGCATCAGGAATCTTTTCACTTGGGACAGGATAGGATCCCGGTCTGTCCACTGTTTGATCTGTTTGGCATTCACAGGTGAGTTTGACAATCTCTCCATTAGGAAAATTGTCTCGGGAGGCACCACAGTTGTGGCAGGCATCTCTGGTAGCGGGAGACGGCTGAGCGCGTTTGCATTTGCATTGTCCTTCCCCGCTCTATACACTATCGTGTACTGGTAAGCTGACAGTGTCAGGGCCCAGCGCTGTAACCTTGCTGAAGCCATGGGTGGAATGCATCTTGATTCACTAAAAATGCTCATCAGTGGTTTTTGGTCAGTGCATATGGTGAAATGACGACCGTAGAGGTACTGATGGAAGCATTTTACAGCAAAGACTATGGCCAGACCTTCCTTGTCTAACTGTGAATAACCCTTCTCAGCAATCGTCAGCGTACGTGATGCGAATCCAATGGGTCTCTCTGACCCGTCCTCCATCTGATGAGAGAGTACTGCCCCGATGCCATAGGGTGAGGCGTCACATGACAGGATGATCTCTTTGTCTTGGTCAAAATGAACCAGAAGTTGTGCTGATTGTAGTAGTGCTTTCACTTCCTTGAAAGCTTTCTCTTGTGCTGGCCCCCACTTCCATTTACAGTCTTTGTGGAGCAACTGATAAAGTGGAGCCAACACTGTTGACAGCTCCGGGAGGAACCTACCATAGTAGTTCACCATGCCCAGGAACGACCTGAGCTCACCCATTCTTGGGGTTTGGAGCATCCTTGATTGCCCTGACTTTGTCCTCCACAGGACACAGACCCTGCGCTGTGATCTTGTGACCTAGGTATGTCACACTCTGTGCTTGGAATGTGCACTTGCTACGCTTCAGGCGCAGCCCTGCCTCAGAGAATCTCTTTAACACCTGGTCCAGATGGTGGAGGTGCTCCTCCTCCGTCTCCCCTGTAACCAGGATGTCATCCAGGTACACTGCTACATGAGGGATCCCCTGCAGCAAATTGTCCATTGTCTTCTGGAAAATGTCTGGGCTGGACGCCACTCCGAAAACCAAGCGGTTGTACCTGAACAAGCCTTTGTGCGTGTTCACTGTGACATACTCTTTTGAGTCCTCGTCCAGGAGGAGCTGTTGGTAGGCGTGACTCATGTCAAGCTTTGAGAACGTCTTGCCTCCTGCCAGTGTCGTGAACATGTCCTCCACCCGTGGCAGCGGGTAAGCGTCTAGCTTAGAGGCCCTGTTGATGGTGAGTTTGTAGTCCCCACATATACGCACCGTGCCGTCACTTTTCAGAACGGGAACGATAGGAGCTGCCCAGCGGGAGAACTGAACGGGAGTAATGACGTTTGCTTCCTGCAGCCGCTCCAACTCATCTTCCACTTTCTTTTTCATGGCGTAAGGCACTGTCCTGGGCTTGAAAAAGCGAGGCTTGGCCTGAGGATCCACGAACAGCTTAACTGCAGTGTGCCCAGTTCATCTTTGAAAATCTCTGGGTACTTTTGAATGACATCCTCAGTCACTCGGGTGTGTTTTATCTCACCCCAGCTCAGTTGTATTTTGTTTAGCCAGTCACGCCCTAGTAAACTAGGCCCATTCCCTTTCACCACCAGGAGCCGTGCTCTCGCTTCCTGGCTGTTGTATGCAATGTCCACCTCTAGAGCCCCCAGCAATGGTATGGTCTCCCCGGTGTACGTACGCAGTCTGATCCCTGCCGGTGTGAGGGCAGAAACCTGTCTTGAGCCCCATTTTTGTTTGTAGGTCTCCTCACTTATGACAGTGGCAGAGGCCCCCGTGTCAACCTCCATCCTCATCTGCTTTCCATCTACCTCCACTGTAGCATAGATAGGCTCTGCGCGCGGCTCCCTCACATTAAACATGTTGTAGGAACAATGCTCTTCCTCCTCCTCTGTGCTCTCTAGGTGGTGCGCTGCTGACTGAGGCTTTGGTGCTGTGAACTTGCCCAGCCCAGTCCGCCCACCCTCTGGCTTGCTCCTAGGACCCCTGCATTTTTTTGCTAAATGTCCCTTTTTGTTGCAATTGTGACAGACAGTCTCCATGAACTTACAGTTATAACCATAATGTGTCCCTCCACATCTGAAACATTCCACTGCTTTTCTCCTTTTTCCTGCCACCTCTTTTGTCACCTGATGCACTGCACAACTTTCACTGTTGGCCTTTTGAATATTTTTCACATTACTAGCGGCCATCTCCATCCCTTGAGATAGTTCCAATGCTCTCTTGAAAGTCAGTGGGGCTTCCCCCAGCAACCGGCGCTGTATGCTGTCCTCATTAATGCCACAGACTAATCTGTCACGGAGCATGTCCTCTAACATAGCCCCAAACTCACAATGTTCAGAGAGTTCACGTAATTCAGCAACAAAGTTAGCAACAGACTGACCTGTTTTCCGAAAATGGCAGTTAAACTTGAACCTCTGGACAATCACTGACGGCTTGCATTGTGGTGAGTCTGAACGAGAGCAACTAGATCCCCAAAATGAATTTCTCCCGGTCTCCGTGGTGTAGCCAAATTCCTCATTAGCTTGTAGGTTTTAGCCCCACACACACTCAAGAGAATAGAGCGCTGTTTAGCCTCATCTGTGATTACATTTAACAAGAAAAAGTGTCCCAACCTTTCCACATATTCCGTCCAGTACTCGTTCTCTTTCACAAACTCAGTGATAGTCCCAAACATTGCCATTATAACGCCAACTTGTCCTTGATCCTCGTTAGCGATTTTCACTTGCTGCTGATTGTCCCCGTCGGCGTTTCCGTCCAGCGGCACCTGCTCTCCATCACTCATTAAGCTAGCTAGCTAACTGACTACCTCCACTGTTTCTTAGCTAGCTAGCACCTCGCCCTGTACAAGTTGATAAAGTTTTATCCTCGTCGCCAAAAAGGTGTAGTAACTTGACAAGGAATGGCCACACGCATTTCAATATTACTTTCCTTTACTTTCAACCCAAACCTAAAGGTGTATTGCCAGGTACAAATGGTACAAATATAGCAGAACTATATAGCCCACTCAACCGGTGGTAGAATCACATTGCACAGAACTCACTCTTAGTGATGACATCATCAAAAGGGAAAGGTCACGGTCAATACCAATAATAACCATGTCATTATTTATATAGTGTCCACACTATAACAATATCAATAACGATATAAGTGGCTGAGCAGCAGGATAAAAAAAAATTGTAGCAGCAACGTATGACGTGTGTGTTAGGAGTGTAATTTGAATAGAGGCACAACAGATAGTGCTGATGACTGGTCCGTCCGAACCACGCATGAACAAGGGAATCTACATTCGAAGAGCCTGTTTCTGTCCTGCTCTTGACTTTGGTGCAGGGCATGTGATGTCCATAGCCTCTTCGTCGCAAATCTCCCTCATCTTCCCGAAAAGAAAAGTTTGTATAGCTGTGTCCAGTCCAGGTGGTGCTTGTACAGGCAGACCATCTATGGGAAGAAGGATGTCAGCATTGGCGACAACAACACCATGCTACAGAGCATTGAAGCTGTAAAACAGGGAATAAAAACACAAAAAAATCTGAAGACATTACAACCTTGCACAACATCAATTCACCTGCCAAGTTCATATAAGAACTATAACCTCATACAATGACATTTATTTTCACCTGAAGTGCTGGTACTGCTTGATCTGTGGCAGCGGCCTGAAGTACAGAGTCAGGTGTTGTTGCCAGCCATAGCTTTCCACCAGCACTGTATCACCCCTTTCACAGTGCTGCCCTTCACATTTACATTTACATTTAAGTCATTTAGCAGACGCTCTTATCCAGAGCGACTTACAAATTGGTGCATTCACCTATAATATCCAGTAGAACAACCACTTTACAATAGTGCATCTAAATCTTTTAAAGGGGGGGGGGGTTAGAAGGATTACTTTATCCTATCCCAGGTATTCCTTAAAGAGGTGGGGTTTCAGGTGTCTCCGGAAGGTGGTGATTGACTCCGCTGTCCTGGCATCGTGAGGGAGCTTGTTCCACCATTGGGGTGCCAGAGCGGCGAACAGTTTTGACTGGGCTGAGCGGGAACTGTGCTTCCTCAGAGGTAGGGAGGCGAGCAGGCCAGAGGTGGATGAACGCAGTGCCCTTGTTTGGGTGTAGGGCCTGATCAGAGCCTGAAGGTACGGAGGTGCCGTTCCCCTCACAGCTCCGTAGGCAAGCACCATGGTCTTGTAGCGGATGCGAGCTTCAACTGGAAGCCAGTGGAGAGAGCGGAGGAGCGGGGTGACGTGACAGAACTTGGGAAGGTTGAACACCAGACGGGCTGCGGCGTTCTGGATGAGTTGTAGGGGTTTGATGGCACAGGCAGGAAGCCCAGCCAATAGCGAGTTGCAGTAATCCAGACGGGAGATGACAAGTGCCTGGATTAGGACCTGCGCCGCTTCCTGTGTGAGGCAGGGTCGTACTCTGCGAATGTTGTAGAGCATGAACCTACAGGATCGGGTCACCGCCTTGATGTTAGTGGAGAACGACAGTGTGTTGTCCAGGATCACGCCAAGGTTCTTAGCACTCTGGGAGGAGGACAGAAGGGAGTTGTCAACCGTGATGGCGAGATCATGGAACGGGCAGTCCTTCCCCGGGAGGAAGAGCAGCTCCGTCTTGCCGAGGTTCAGCTTGAGGTGGTGATCCGTCATCCACACTGATATGTCTGCCAGACATGCAGAGATGCGATTCGCCACCTGGTTGTCAGAAGGGGGAAAGGAGAAGATTAATTGTGTGTCGTCTGCATAGCAATGATAGGAGAGACCGTGTGAGGATATGACAGAGCCAAGTGACTTGGTGTATAGCGAGAATAGGAGAGGGCCTAGAACAGAGCCCTGGGGGACACCAGTGGTGAGAGCACGTGGTGCGGAGACAGATTCTCGCCACGCCACCTGGTAGGAGCGACCTGTCAGGTAGGACGCAATCCAAGCGTGGGCCGCGCCGGAGATGCCCAGCTCGGAGAGGGTGGAGAGGAGGATCTGATGGTTCACAGTATCAAAGGCAGCAGATAGGTCTAGAAGGAGAGAGAGTTAGCTTTAGCAGTGCGGAGAGCCTCCGTGACACAGAGAAGAGCAGTCTCAGTTGAATGCCCAGTCTTGAAACCTGACTGATTAGGATCAAGAAGGTCGTTCTGAGAGAGATAGCAGGAGAGCTGGCCAAGGACGGCACGTTCAAGAGTTTTGGAGAGAAAAGAAAGAAGGGATACTGGTCTGTAGTTGTTGACATCGGAGGGATCGAGTGTAGGTTTTTTCAGAAGGGGTGCAACTCTCTTGAAGACGGAAGGGACGTAGCCAGCGGTCAAGGATGAGTTGATGAGCGAGGTGAGGTAGGGGAGAAGGTCTCCGGAAATGGTCTGGAGAAGAGAGGAGGGGATAGGGTCAAGTGGGCAGGTTGTTGGGCGGCCGGCCGTCACAAGACGCGAGATTTCATCTGGAGAGAGAGGGGAGAAAGAGGTCAAAGCACAGGGTAGGGCAGTGTGAGCAGGACCAGCGGTGTCGCTTGACTTAGCAAACGAGGATCGGATGTCGTCAACCTTCTTTTCAAAATGGTTGACGAAGTCATCCGCAGTGAGGGAGGAGGGGGGGGGAGGGGGAGGAGGATTCAGGAGGGAGGAGAAGGTAGCAAAAAGCTTCCTAGGGTTAGAGGCAGATGCTTGGAATTTAGAGTGGTAGAAAGTGGCTTTAGCAGCAGATACAGAAGAGGAAAATGTAGAGAGGAGGGAGTGAAAGGATGCGAGGTCCGCAGGGAGGCGAGTTTTCCTCCATTTCCGCTCGGCTGCCCGGAGCCCTGTTCTGTGAGCTCGCAGTGAGTCGTCGAGCCACGGAGCAGGAGGGGAGGACCGAGCCGGCCTGGAGGATAGGGGACAGAGAAAATCAAAGGATGCAGAGAGGGAGGAGAGGAGGGTTGAGGAGGCAAAATCAGGAGATAGGTTGGAGAAGGTTTGAGCAGAGGGAAGAGATGATAGGATGGAAGAGGAGAGAGTAGCAGGAGAGAGAGAGCGAAGGTTGGGACGGCGCAATACCATCCGAGTAGGGGCAGAGTGAGAAGTTTTTGATGAGAGCGAGAGGGAAAAGGATACAAGGTAGTGGTCGGAGACTTGGAGAGGAGTTGCAATGAGATTAGTGGAAGAACAGCATCTAGTAAAGATGAGGTCAAGCGTATTGCCTGCCTTGTGAGTAGGGGGGGAAGGTGAGAGGGTGAGGTCAAAAGAGGAGAGGAGTGGAAAGAAGGAGGCAGAGAGGAATGAGTCGAAGGTAGACGTGGGGAGGTTAAAGTCACCCAGAACTGTGAGAGGTGAGCCATCCTCAGGGAAGGAACTTATCAAGGCGTCAAGCTCATTGATGAACTCTCCAAGGGAACCTGGAGGGCGATAAATGATGAGGATGTTAAGCTTGAAAGGGCTGGTAACTGTGACAGCATGGAATTCAAATGAGGAGATAGACAGATGGGTCAGGGGAGAAAGAGAGAATGTCCACTTGGGAGAGATGAGGATTCCAGTGCCACCACCCCGCTGGCTCGATGCTCTAGGGGTATGCGAGAACACGTGGGCAGACGAGGAGAGAGCAGTAGGAGTAGCAGTGTTATCTGTGGTGATCCATGTTTCCGTCAGCGCCAGGAAGTCTAGGGACTGGAGGGTAGCATAGGCTGAGATGAACTCAGCCTTGTTGGCCGCAGACCGGCAGTTCCAGAGGCTGCCGGAGACCTGGAACTCCACGTGGGTCGTGCGCGCTGGGACCACCAGGTTAGAGTGGCAGCGGCCACGCGGTGTGAAGCGTTTGTATGGCCTGTGCAGAGGGGAGAGAACAGGGATAGACAGACACATAGTTGACAAGCTACAGAAGAGGCTACGCTAATGCAAAGGAGATTGGAATGACAAGTGGACTACACGTCTCGAATGTTCAGAAAGTTAAGCTTACGTTGCAAAAAATCTTATTGACTAAAATGACGAAAATGATACAGTACTGCTGGCTGGTGGAGTAGGCTAGCTAGCAGTGGCTGCGTTGTTGACTTTGTTTGACCGTGTAGCTGGCTAGGTGTAGCTGGCTAGGTGACCTCGATAGTTTCAGTACTACACCTTGTCATGATACAAAAGCAACTTTGTAGCTAGCTAACATAACACTAATCAAGACGTTCCTTTGTAATGTATTTAGTTTCTACAGTGTTACTAGTTGGCTGGGTTTGGAAAAAATGGCGTCGCGGGGGACGGCAATAGCTGGCTAGCTAACCTCGGTAATTACTAAACTACACAATTATCAAGCTATGACAAAGACAACTATGTAGCTAGCTAGCCAACACTGCACTAGTCAAATCGTTCCGTTGTAAAGTATTGGTATCTACAGCGCTGCTCGTCGGTAACGGTTGGCTAGCTGTTTGCTAGCTAGCTAGCAGTGGGTTAATGATGACTAGGTGTGTTGACTACGTCTGGCGTCGCGGCTGGCTAGTTACTAATAATTACTCTAAACTACACAATTATCTTAGATGCAAAGACAGCAAAGACAACTATGTAGCTGGCTCACTAACACTACACTAATCAAGTCATTCCGTTGTAAAGTATTAGTGTCTAGAGCGCTGCTAGTCGGTAACGGTTGGCTAGCTGTTGGCTAGCTAGCTAGCAGTGGGTTAATGAAGACTAGGTGTGTTGACTAAGTCTGGCGTCGCGGCTGGCTAGTTACTAATAATTACTCTAAACTACACAATTATCTTAGATGCAAAGACAACTATGTAGCTGGCTCACTAACACTACACTAGTCAAGTCGTTCCGTTGTAATGTAATAGATTCTACAGTGCTGCTAGTCACAACACCAGCAATCTCAGACAAAGTGTTCACTGGTCATTCAGAAGTGCTGCTTGGTGAGGCCGAAGCACCAGTCGGGGGCAAACTTGGTGTGGCCTGTGATCAGGAAGTGAAGGTCCAGACTGTGGTGGAGCTTGCGCATGGTCCGCTAGGCACAATACCAGAGCACAAACTTGTTCTTGTTTTGGCCACTGCAGTTATCACAATTCAGGTCCACACATGTTTTCCCAACCCCATAGTTGAAATGGTGCATGTAGTTGATGACTGCGCTAGTGCCTTTGCTGGATGACATCTCTTGATCAATCAAGTAGTTGACTTGTTGTTGTATTCCTTCACAGCAGACACCAAACAAGACATACTTGCGAGGAGTTAAAAAGTAGATGGGACCTGGCTGCATAAGATCAGAAGGATAGTGCACCTGTAAACAACAAAACAATTAAAGATAAATTGATAAATTAATTGTCTCAACCCTGTCAGTCAGTTGTTACACAGCTCAGTGAAAGGTATTTGCCTGCCTCCCATATATATTTTTTTATTAGTGTATATCTATCTACAGTGGGGGAAAAAAGTATTTGATCCCCTGCAGATTTTGTACGTTTGCCCACTTACAAAGAAATGATCAGTCTATCATTTTAATGGTAGGTTTATTTGAACAGTGAGAGACAGAATAACAAACAAAAAATCCAGAAAAACACATGTCAAAAATGTTATAAAATTATTTGCATTTTAATGAGGGAAATAAGTATTTGACCCCTCTGCAAAACATGACTTAGTACTTGGTGGCAAAACCCTTGTTGGCAATCACAGAGGTCAGACGTTTCTTGTAGTTGGCCACCAGGTTTGCACACATCTCAGGAGGGATTTTGTCCTACTCCTCTTTGCAGATCTTCTCCAAGTCATTAAGGTTTTGAGGCTGACGTTTGGCAACTCAAACCTTCAGCTCCCTCCACAGATTTTCTATGGGACTAAGGTCTGGAGACTGGCTAGGCCACTCCAGGACCTTAATGTGCTTCTTCTTGAGCCACTCCTTTGTTGCCTTGGCCGTGTGTTTTGGGTCATTGTCATGCTGGAATACCCATCCACGACCCATTTTCAATGCCCTGGCTGAGGGAAGGAGGTTCTCACCCAAGATTTGACAGTACATGGCCCCGTCAAATGATGCGGTGAAGTTGTCCTGTCCCCTTAGAAAAACACCCCCAAAGCATCATGTTTCCACCTCCATGTTTGACGGTGGAGATGGTGTTCTTGGGGTCATAGGCAGCATTCCTCCTCCTCCAAACACAGCGAGTTGAGTTGATGCCAAAGAGGTCATCTGACCACAACACTTTCACCAGTTGTCCTCTGAATCATTCAGATGTTCATTGGCAAACTTTAGACGGGCATGTATATGTATTCTTGAGCAGGGGGACCTTGCGGGCGCTGCAGGATTTCAGTCCTTCATGGCGTAGTGTGTTACCAATTGTTTTCTTGGTGACTATGGTCCCAGCTGCCTTGAGATCATTGACAAGATCCTCCCGTGTAGTTCTGGGCTGATTCCTCACCGTTCTCATGATCATTGCAACTCCAAGAGGTGAGATCTTGCATGGAGCCCCAGGCCGAGGGATATTGACAGTACTTTTGTGTTTCTTCCATTTGCGAATAATCAAACCAAATGTTGTCACCTTCTCACCAAGCTGCTTGGCGATGGTCTTGTAGCCCATTCCAGCCTTGTGTAGTTCTACAATCTTTTCCCTGACATCCTTGGAGAGCTCTTTGGTCTTGGCCATGGTGGAGAGTTTGGAATTGGATTTATTGATTGCTTTTGTGGACAGGTGTCTTTTTTACAGGTAACAAGCTGTGGTTAGGAGCACTCCCTTTAAGAGTGTCAAAGCTGTAATGCATCCTGGTGTCTTTGCTTGCTGGTTCAGTAGTGGCCCCAAGAGACAACTGCAGGTCTGGACAGGTGGTCTTGCAGTCAGCAACCATCTTCTGGTAGACAGACCACTCACTCTGAACAAACAGGAGATGCTGCTCTTGCTTCTTCAGCTTGGCTGACTTAACAGCTTCTAGAAAATACAGAAATAATGTGAGATCAATAAAAGTAGTGCCAATCATGTTGGAGGTCAATTAAATAATTAAAACGTGTTTATGCTTTACATACCAAGTGTTGTCATCGATTCCTTGTAGAGACGCCACACTGCTGCTTTTGTCACATTGGATGACAGCAGCTTTCCACCAAAGCGTTTGTGTCCTGGGTGGCGTCCTGGTAATATTATTGCATTATCCTCTGCATAGTTGTTGATGGAGTTCACCGCTCGCTGCAAGTCCTCATGCTTCAGGTGTAACCTGTGCTTGCTTGGGCCAGCTCTCTTTTTGATGGGAGATTATTCTCTTTGTATGACTGGTGGAGGAGAGTCAGGCATGTTCTACTGATGCTGAAAGACAAATTCCAGATACAAATATTTTAGCATTATTATACAATAGATGTGAAATGGCATTCTGAGATAACATCACTACACACAGTTCGTACACGTAATGTTAGCTAGCTAGCCAGCCATCTAACAGCATGCTTTAACTTGGGGTCTTTTGTTTAGACATGTAGCTAGCTAGCTAGCCAGCTAAATAATTAACCATAATCCCAATCCATAGAGTACTGTAGTTAGCTAACACACATTTGTACATCACGCTGTAACGTACAATTTATCTTATTTTGACTCCCAAAAAAACAGAATACTTCCAGGTCAACTGTAATATGAATACCATTGTAAAGCACAATTTCTCCCCTTTCCAGCAAAATCAATGACGAGACCTTCATGCTGCCCGTCTCTGCATGATTGAAGAAGGCAATGAGCTCTGTCTGGTCTTTTTAAAAATGGCGGGTGGGGAAGAAAAACCTACTGCGTGATAGGGAAAGAGGGAGATAAGCCGTGTGGGGAAATGGCTTTTTTCACCCGATCTATCCAAAATCACCTATAAAATGTAAATAAAATACTATAAAGAGTTAATATAATGTGTCATTACATACCTATTTGAAGGTTTGTGTCAAATTTGAAATGGGTTTTTAGGGCGGCGCTAAAGTTATCTTCAGAAGTAAACAGCGCCTGTCACGGCTTTTGATGACGCAAAAATGTATGCATTCAGTTGTACAATTAACCTGTTAGGGCTAGGGGGCAGTATTTACACGGCCGGATAAAAAACGTACCCGATTTAATCTGGTTATTACTACTGCCCAGAAACTAGAATATGCATATAATTATTGGCTTTGGATAGAAAACACCCTAAAGTTTCTAAAACTGTTTGAATGGTGTCTGTGAGTATAACAGAACTCATATGGCAGGCAAAAACCTGAGAAGATTCTGTACAGGAAGTGCCCTCTCTGACCATTCCTTGGGCTTCTTGGCTCTGTTTATTGAAAACTTAGGATCTTTGCTGTAGCGTGACACTTCCTACGGCTCCCATAGGCTCTCAGAACCCGGGAAAAAGCTGAATGATGTAATTCCAGCCCCTGGCTGAAAAACATTAGCGCCATTGGTAAGTGGTCTATCAGAGGACAATCAGACTGAGGCGTGTGCACGAGGCGACCCCATTTTTTAAATTTTCTCTCTCTTTGTACTAAAACACAGATTCCCGGTCGGAATATTATCGCTTTTTTATGAGAAAAATTGCATAAAAATGGATTTTAAACAGCGGTTGACATGCTTCGATGTACGGTAATGGAATATTTAGACATTTTTTGACACGAAACACGTCGGGCGCGTCACCCTTATTTACCCTTCGGATAGTGTCTTGAACGCACGAAAAAAACAGAGGATATTTGAACATAACTATGGATTATTTTGAACCAAACCAACATTTGTTATTGAAGTAGAAGTCCTGGGAGAGCATTCTGACGAAGAACAGCAAAGGTAATAACATTTTTCTTATAGTAAATCTGACTTTGGTGAGGGCTAAACTTGGTGGGTGTCTAAATAGCTAGCCCTGTGATGCCGGCCTATCTACTTAGAATATTGCAAAATGTGCTTTCACCGAAAAGCTATTTTAAAATCGGACATAGCGAGTGCATAGAGGAGTTCTGTATCTATAATTCTTAAAATAATTGTTATGTTTTTTGTGAACGTTTATCGTGAGTAATTTAGTAAATTCACCGGAAGTGTTCGGTGGGAATGCTAGTCACATGCTAGTCACATGCTAATGTAAAAAGCTGGTTTTTGATATAAATATGAACTTGATTGAACAAAACATGCATGTATTGTATAACATAATGTCCTAGGATTGTCATCTGATGAAGATCATCAAAGGTTAGTGCTGCATTTAGCTGTGGTTTGGGTTTATGTGACATTATATGCTAGCTTGAAAAATGGGTGTCTGATTATTTCTGGCTGGGTACTCTGCTGACATAATCTAATGTTTTGCTTTCGTTGTAAAGCCTTTTTGAAATCGGACAGTGTGGTTAGATTAACGAGAGTCTTGTCTTTAAAATGGTGTAAAATAGTCATATGTTTGAGAAATTGAAGTAATAGCATTTCTAAGGTATTTGAATATCGCGCCACGGGATTACACTGGCTGTTGAGTAGGTGGGACGCAAGCGTCCCACTGGCCCAGAGAGGTTAATATAATACATCAATAAAATCTGTTTAGTCTCAAATAAATAATGAAACTTGTTCAATTTGGTTTAAATAATACAAAAACAAAGTGTTGGAGAAGAAAGTAAAAGTGCAATATGTGCCATGTAAAAAAGCTAACGTTTAAGTTCCTTTCTCAGAACATGAGAACATATGAAAGCTGGTGGTTCCTTTTAACATGAGTCTTCAATATTCCCAGGTAAGATGCTTTAGGTTGTAGTTATTATAGAACTCTCTCTCCCTATACCATTTGTATTTCATATACCTTTGACTATTGGATGTTCTAATAGGTAGTTTAGTATTGCCAGCCTAATCTCGGGAGTTGATAGGCTTGAAGTCATAAACAACGCAATGCTTGAAGCCCAGCGAAGAGCTGCTGGCAAATGCACGAAAGTGCTGTTTGAATGAATGCTTATGAGCCTGCTGCTGCCTACTACCGCTCAGTCAGACTGCTCTATCAAAGACTTAATTATACTATAATAACACACAGAAATACAAGCCTTAGTTCATTAAAATGGTCAAATCCGGAAACTATCATTTCGAAAACAAAACATTTATTCTTTCAGTGAAATACGGAACCGTTACGTATTTCATCTAACGGGAGGCATCAATAAGTCTAAATATTCCTGTTACATTGCACAACCTTCAATGTTATGTCATAATTACGTAAAAGTCTGGCAAATTAGTTTGCAACGAGCCAGGCGGCCCAAACTGTTGCACATACCCTAACTCTGTGTGCAATGAGCGCAAGAGAAGTGACACAATTTCCTAGTTTAATATTGCCAGCTAACCTGGATTTATTTTAACTAAATATGCAGGTTTAAATAAATATACTTTTGTGTATTGATTTTAAGAAAGGCATTGATGTTTATGGTTTGGTACATTCGTGAAATGATTGTGCTTTTTTTGCAAATGCGCTTTTGTTAAATCATTCCCTGTTTGGCGAAGTTGGCTATCTTTGTTAGGAAGAAATATAGTCTTCACACAGTTTGCAACGAGCCAGGTGGCCCAAACTGCTGCATAGACTCTATTGCACAGAATGTAAGAGAAGTGACACAATTTCCCTAGTTAAAAGAAATTCATGTTAGCAGGCAATATTAACTAAATTTGCAGGTTTAAAAATATATACTGTACTTGTGTATTGATTTTAAGAAAGGCGTTGATGTTTATGGTTAGGTACACATTGGTGCAACGACAGTGCTTTTTTCGTGAATGCACTTGTTAAATCACCCATTTCACGAAGTAGGCTATGATTCAATGATAAATTAACAGGCACCGCATCGGTTATATGCAACGCAGAACAAGGTAGATAAACTAGTAATATCATCAATCATGTGTAGTTAACTAGTGATTATGTTAAGATTGATTGTTTTTTATAAGATACGTTTAATGCTAGCTAGCACCTTACCTTGGCTCCTTGCTGCACTCGCATAACAGGTAGTCAGCCTACCACGCAGTCTCCTCGTGGAGTGCAATGTAATCGGCCATGATCGGTGCCCAAAAATGTCGATTACCGATTGTTATGAACACTTGAAATCGGCCCTAATTAATCGGCCATTCCGATTAATTGGTCGACCTCTACTTGCGACATAGACCTAGTTTCCTGAAATGGGTCACAAATGTTCTCACTTCAGATTCTTCTTGGGATCCTGCAAGGAATTTAAACAGTCATGCTTCAGCCTTCAAGACATATAGTTCATTTACTAGCCATTGAGATGTTTCCAACCATGATTTCCTGTTGACAGTGTAATGGAATGTAGTGTAAATATTGCTATTTATCTTTTCACATTCATACAGTTTTAAATGAGTTATTATGTCATGAATTGTAAGTGCTTGTGCACATGATTTTGTAACTGGTCTCCTTGAGGCTCTACAGATGTATTATCATAATTTGAGCAAGTTTGCTACAGCAGGAAAATAATCATGCAGAAACATGAAATGTTAATTATGTCGATTATAATTAATGGAATTTTTTTTTAGTGGTTGATACATTTTTAATTAGGACAAATCAAGTCTGAAATTTCAAAGTGGAAATTACAAACTTTAGAAGCATTCATTAAACTCAAATACACTACAAGTTTGCATTTTCTGCTGTGCTGTAAAATTCTCAGCAACAAAATAATCATTCAATTAAGATCCTACATCTGTACCTGGAGCTACAATGTGTTGTTTGACTTTCTAACCGATAACAACCTAGTTATATCTTAATTTCCTACATTTTCTCCTATAGCTTTGAAGCAACGTAGAAGCATGCCATGTAAGAATAGTGTATTAGACTTTTTGCTTCATAGCTGGATTTCTTCTTAGCTGCTTGTCGATTAACAAAGCACATATCGTTGCATTGAATTTGATTTGATTTAGAAGAGGGCATCACCCACAGGGCACTGGCTGTGGGTACAAGTGATATTCTGTTTTGAAGCAGGTTCGTGAGTAAACTAAGGCTGATCATGCAAACATGGATTTGATTTACATGTAAAACAATATTATTGTTATCATTGTATTTTTAAAAATCTTGTGTATGAGGGCTTCTGTGAAGACATTAGCCTGCACGAACATTGTCTGACTGTATTATTTTTTTATTAACCTCAAGCCATCCTTGCTTGCCTTACTCTAACATAAACAATGCATGTCCCTCGTGAATGTCCTCAGCCTACAATCTGATAACATTTTAAGGGAATGGACTCCTCCGTTATCTTCATGTTCCTCATTTACTAGTTGTGCAGGGGCAGGCAATGACAATGCTACTGTACAGCAGCAACACCAGCAGGACAGCTTTGCAGTTTGATTGTGAGGAAATGATCCCTTTTCATCCCTGAAGTTTGCCTTTTATTTGGGCTCCTTTATTTTGGGTTGAGGGAAAGGGGGATCTATTATTAATAACATCTCCCCCTGTGCCGTTTCACTGGGTGTGAATTATAGACGTTTGATTGCATAATCAAGCGCCATATTAATCATGAATGCCATTCTCCATGGCAACTCTTTTAAATAAATGAGGCCTTTTTTCCCTACATGACCAGGCTTGTGCATCTAATGTAGATGTATTAATGTATCTTACTGGACTCAGAGATATCAATTCAAATTGACAGGTTGGTTGTTTTTATTAAAACATTTTATTTAACTAGGCAAGTCAGTTAGGAACAAATTCTTATTTACAATGGCGGCCTAGGAACAGTGTGTTAACTGCCTTGTTCAGAGGCAGAACAACATATTTTTACCTTGTCAGCTCAGGGATTTGATCTAGCAACCTTTTGGTTACTGGCCCAACACTAACCACTAGGCTACCTGACTGTTAAGCAACAAAACTGACACTTGCGCACCGATGGGGCAAAACAGACGGGGTTGGCTTAGATTGTTGACAACATGTAAACTATATTTCTTCTCCAATGTTTATTGAAAACAGAAATACATTTGCGCAATGAGCACTTGTTGTCTCTTAAATACAACGTTACAGTTGTTGGTTAACTAGCTAGATAGCGCATTTTTTGCCATATTAGCATTGACATGAAATGAGTCCAAACACTTCAAAACAAGACCTGGTATCAAGAACAAGAGGAATCTAGCTAAAACGAGTCACTTACGATTCCCCACATGGCAGTTTCTTGTCATTGTTGGTAGCAATCTGACTATCCAGAATCACAAAAGCTCCCTGTCTTCTGCCCCTTAGAAGTGTGCACATAATTTTTGTGACGTTGTCAGCTAACCCATCTATTTGGACACCGGACATCACTGATGGCATTTATTTACATTTCATTCATAATCTTATCTACATTTTATATTTTTATGTGGGCTTTGTAGACATTTGAGTGTTCAATCTCCCCTGATGTAAATTAGACAAAGAAATTAAACAGGCCAAGTAAACCATTGCAGTTTAACAGGGTTGGTCAATTTGCCACTGCAGAAATATGTATTTTATGTTTATGTATTCCTGTTGTTTGGTTGAATTTACATATCAATAAGGTGTTATGCAATTGGTCATGCTTGCGGATAGAGGGAGATCGCGAACATCAATTCTTCCCAGTCTGATATTTCTATGCAAGTGTTAGGTCACGTTCTGAAAAACTATATTCTATTTTCATATTTACAATGTGTACAAGTTCACTATGTACATTTCCTGATGTGTATATATTGTATATGAGTACGATACCTGTTAGATTTTGGGGGTTTCCTGGGATGTGCTTTTGTATGTTATTGCTTTAAATGTCACGGTCGCATTAGCTCCCAGCTAATTCACAGTTATCTCCATGCTAACACATGAATTACGAATCTACAGCCATCAACACACTGTTATCCTGCACATCTAATGTGCCTATCGTCCGAATAAACACCAATCATCTGTGATTGCTGGCTGGACAGTCCTTTCTTTAAAAGCACAACGAAGTATGATCACATCTGTTACACTGGTGCCATGATCCAGATTCTTGTCTTCATGGGACATCAGTTACAGCAGCATAAATTCCCTCTCCGTGGCCTGAGAGTGTGAGAATGTTTTATGCTGCATATCAATGCAGTGCCATGTAGTATCAGCAGAAGGACAGTGGTTCCTGTCACTCAGTTGTCACAAACAGCATCACTCTGCTGGGGACTGGGCACTGCTCTATCAGGGACTCTCTCTTTCTGTCCTCCTGTGCCTCACCACACATCATTCTATATTATATATTGCATTCCCTGCCTGCAGAGTAGAGACAGAGTAAAGTGCCTCTTAAACTGGTTCAATTGGGTCATTAGTTTAATCGGAGAAAAGCAGGAGAGTGACTCAGTCCATTAGGGGATGGCGTTTCTCCCTTTCTGTAATCGCATCGGTCTGATTTGTGCTGTTCCAACAGAAAATGCTCTGCTTAGAACCCAGGATCGTGCTCTTTGGCTTCCCACATCAAGCCAAACAGTCCTCTGTAAATCCATCAAAAGCAATGATGACTACATGAAAATACTGACGCCAGAGAATCATTTTAACGTACCCAATGTATAGTGGATGCTTCAAGACCAGTTGGTATGTATGTTGTTGGATTTTGAGAGATGGTCTCTCTCTCTCTCTCTCTCTCTCTCTCTCTCTCAGGGGACAGCATTGTTATATAGCCTGTGGTAGTCTGTGGGGAGGTTAGGTAGAGGATGTTGATTAGGGTAGCAGTGGTAGAGCATGGTGCTCACTGCATGCTGAAATGTGATCACTCTCCCTGGCAGGTGATGTTCTTTTATTTGTTAATAGCTACTGTTATCAGACCCTCAGAACACTGCAGGGCCTTCCCCTGATCCATCACTCTTCTCACTGTTAAATCCCTCCTCATTTAGTCTGATAATGTAGACTTGGCTGAAGGCCTTTGCTTTTTGGTTTACCCTCCATTTTATCTGTTCTACTGTCAGATAACTCTTTAGTCAATCTGGAGTCCCTGTGGCTGCGTGTTTAGGGGACTAACCAGCTGGTCCCATGCCAATTTGAGAACAGTAGACTTTCAGTGAGTTTCTGTTTGTCCGTTTGTCTTTCCTTTCCTGCAAACATGCCAGTCCCTGTGGTTAGTGAGCCTGCCCTACTGCATTAACCTCTCTAGGGAGTGTGCTACTGTCCCACCTGGCCAACATCCAGTGAAATTGCAGAGCGCCAAATTCAAAAACAGAAATACTCATTATAGAAATTCATAAAACATACAAGTGTTATAGATCGGTTTAAAGATTAACTTCTTGTTAATCCAACCATGGTGTCAGATTTCCAAAATACTTTACGGCGAAAGCAAAACATGCGATTATCTGAGAACAGCGCCCAGCAGACAAATCATTACAAACAGTAACCAGCCAAGTAGACGAGTAACAAAAGTCAGAAATAGTGATAAAATGAATCACTTACCTTTGATGATCTTCATATGGTTACACTCACAAGTCTCCCAGTTACCCAATAAATGTTTGTTTTGTTCGATAAAGTCCCTCTTTATATCCAAAAATCTCAATTTTGTTAGCGCGTTTTGTTCAGTAATCCACTGTCTCAAACAACATCCGGTGAAATTGCAGAGCGTGAAACTCAACAAAACAGAAATTCTCATAATAAACATACATAAAATATACAAATGTTATACACCAGCTTAAAGATAAACTTCTTGTTAATACAACCGCTGTGTCAGATTTCAAAAAGGCTTCACGGTGAAAGCAAACCATGCGATTATCTGAGAACAGCGCCCAGCAGACAAATCATTACAAACAGTTAGCAGCCAAGAAGAGGAGTAACAAAAGTCAAAAATAGCGATACAATGTATCACTTACCTTTGATGATCTTCATATGGTTGGACTACCACGACTCCATGTTACACAATAAATGTTTGTTTTGTTCGATAAAGTCCCTCTTTATATTCAAAAACCTTTTGTTGGTGCATTTTGTTCAGTAATCCATTGGAACAAAGCGTAGTCACAACAGACAGACGAAAAATCAAAAAAGTACCATAAAAGTTTGTAGAAACATGTCAAGCGATGTTTATAATCAATCCTCAGGTTGATTTTGTCATAAATAATCGATCATATTTCAATCAGACAATAGCTTCATCAATAGAAAAGGGAAAACAAGAAAGGCACGCTCCCGGTCACGCGCAGGACTCATGTCTGGAAATTTCCACTGTCCTCTCATTGAAAGTGGTGTTTCTCCCTCATTTTTCAGAGTAAAAGCCTGAAACAATGCCTAAAGACTGATGACATGTAGTGGAAGCCATAGGGATCGTGAACTAGGTCATAAGTCTTTGTATGGTGGATAGGCTTTCAATGGATAAACAGGCATTTCAAAATAATAGCACTTCCTGGATGGATTTTCCTCAGGTTTTTGCCTGCCATATCAGTTCTGTTATACTCACACACATTATTTTAACAGTTTTGGAAACTTTTGAGTGTTTTCTATCCAACTCTACCAATTATATGCATATCCTAGCTTCTGGACCTGAGTAGCAGGCAGTTTAATTTGGGCACGCTTTTCATCCAAAATTCCGAATGCTGCCCCTTACCCTAGTGAGTTTAAATCAACTCACCCAGCGACAATACCTCTTTTATAAAACACAATACAAATATATATTTTTCCATTAAACCTGCTATCATAGCACAGTCAGGGAGATCATCAATATTTACAAACGGATAAGGGACGGATGTTTTTTTGTCAACTAAAGCAGATTCAGTTCCCACAGTGTGATATTTGCTAAGGAATCTCACCTTGCAACACATGCCTCCTTGCCTTGCTGCTTCAGAAATGTCTTTTTTTAATAATTGCATGCCCAAACCAGTGATTTCACAAGCTGTGCAAGATCCTTGCCAAGAATATAGGGAAACCTTTTTTTTCTTCCTTGTGCCATGAAGCTGCAAATATCAGCAAAGACTGAGACTTGAGGAATACACTTTGTTCATGTTACATCCACCATTGTGTCTTCTCTTTGCTTAAGCATGCACATTCCACACACAATTTTTTCCCAGACGGTCCTCTAAATTCTAATGAGTAAGAGGCGAGTGGGGACCCCCAGGCTTTCTAAACTCAGGATTGGAGGGCAATAATGCAGATTGTATTCATAAATCCATTCCCAGAGCCTTGCTTCTGCTGGGACACAGCTCAAGATTGCTGTCAGCCACAGATTAAGAGGCAGTTTGAAGTGTATCAAAATGTTTTCAACTTCCAATCAAAAGCCCATCCTTCCTATGTAACAAGCAATGGAAAGCTAACAATGAGTTTATTTGTGAACTAGAGAAACTCATATCAGTGGAGACATAATTGGAAATTATTACAAGGGACAGAGGATAATTCAATTTTCTGGTTGTGCATGTCTTGATATAGAAGAATGAGCCTGTCATGGAGTGCATGTCCATAACTTCTAGACAATGACAATGAAACAAATTATTGGTTGAAGAAAGACTGTTTATTGTATCTCTTCAAGGTATAGCCAAGAATCCTGAAACCAAAGATAATGTTGGATTGAGTAGTGAATTCCTTTGCCAACAATATTTTTACATAAGGTGCCAAAGTCGAGTGTTTGTTGTGCACGCCAGTTACTAAAACAATGTAACTTGTTAACTTCTATGGGCTACGTCAGGCGTCCCACCTGTGGGACACAGCCAGTGAAATATCAGGGTGGTAAATTCAAAAACAACAAAATATCATAATTCAGCTTTCTCAAACATACAACTATTTTACACCATTTTAAAGATACACTTCTCCTTGATGTAAGCACAATGTCCGAATTCAAAAAGGCTTTACAGCGAAAGCAAAACATTAGATTACGTTAGGAGAGTACATAGACAAAAATAATCACACAGCCATTTTCCAAGCAAGGACATGTGTCAATAAAACCCAAAACACAGCTAAATGAAGCACTAACCTTTGACGATCTTCATTAGATGACACTCCTAAGACATTATGTTACACAATACATATATGTTTTGTTCGATAAAGTTCATATTTATATCCACAAACTGCATTTTACATTGGCACGTGATGTTCAGAAAATGTATTCCCACCAAAACTCACGAATGAATGTGCACATCAAATTACAAAAATACTCATCATAAACGTTGACAAAACACACTACTCAAAAACATTAAGGGAACACTTAAACAACACAATGTAACTCCAAGTCAATCACACTTCTGTGAAATCAAACTGTCCATTTAGGAAGCAACACTGATTGACAATAAATTTCACATGCTGTTGTGCAAATGGAATAGACAACAGGTGGAAATTATAGGCAATTAGCAAGACACCCCCAATAAAGGAGTGGTTCTGCAGGTGGTGACCACAGACCACTTCTCAGTTCCTATGCTTCTTGGCTGATGTTTTGGTCACTTTTGAATGCTGGCGGTGCTTTCACTCTAGTGGTAGTATGAGACGGAGTCTACAACCCACACAAGTGGCTCAGGTAGTGCAGCTCATCCAGGATGGCAAATCAATGCGAGCTGTGGCAAGAAGGTTTGCTGTGTCTGTCAGCGTAGTGTCCAGAGCATGGAGGCGCTACCAGGAGACAGGCCAGTACATCAGGAGACGTGGAGGAGGCCGTAGGAGGGCAACAACCCAGCAGCAGGACCGCTACCTCCGCCTTTGTGCAAGGAGGAGCAGGAGAAGCACTGCCAGAGCCCTGCAAAATGACTTCTAGCAGGCCACAAATGTGCATGTGTCTGCTCAAACGGTCAGAAACAGACTCCATGAGGGTGGTATGAGGGCCCGACGTCCACAGGTGGGGGTTGTGCTTACAGCCCAACACCGTGCAGGACATTTGGCATTTGCCAGAGAACACCAAGATTGGCAAATTCGCCACTGGCGCCCTGTGCTCTTCACAGATGAAAGCAGGTTCACACTGAGCACATGTGACAGAGTCTGGAGACGCCGTGGAGAACGTTCTGCTGCCTGCAACATCCTCCAGCATGACCGGATTGGCGGTGGGTCAGTCATGGTCTGGGGTGGCATTTCTTTGGGGGGCCGCACAGCCCTCCATGTGCTCGCCAGAGGTAGCCTGACTGCCATTAGGTACCGAGATGAGATCCTCAGACCCCTTGTGAGACCATATGCTGGTGCGGTTGGCCCTGGGTTCCTCCTAATGCAAGACAATGCTAGACCTCATGTGGCTAGAGTGTGTCAGCAGTTCCTGCAAGAGGAAGGTATTGATGCTATGGACTGGCCCGCCCGTTCCCCAGACCTGAATCCAATTAAGCACATCTGGGACATCATGTCTCGCTCCATCCACCAACGCCACGTTGCACCACAGACTGTCCAGGAGTTGGCGGATGCTTTAGTCCAGGTCTGGGAGGAGATCCCTCAGGAGACCATCCGCCACTTCATCAGGAGCATGCCCAGGCATTGTAGGGAGGTCATACAGGCACGTGGAGGCCACACACACTACTGAGCCTCATTTTGACTTGTTTTAAGGACATTACATCAAAGTTGGATCAGCCTGTAGTGTGGTTTTCCACTTTAATTTTGAGTGTGACTCCAAATCCAGACCTCCATGGGTTGATAAATTGGATTTCCATTGATTATTTTTGTGTGATTTTGTTGTCAGCACATTCAACTAGGTTAAGAAAAATGTATTTAATAAGATTATTTCATTCATTCAGATTGAGGATGTGTTATTTTAGTGTTCCCTTTATTTTGTTGAGCAGTGTATATAACAATTATTTAAAGAATTATAGATAGACTACTCCTGGATGCAACCGTGTCAGATTTTAAAATAGCTTTTCGACGAAAGCACATTTTTCAATATTCTGAGTACATAGCTCAGCCATCACAGCGAGCTATACAGACACCTGCCAAGTTCGGGGCAAGCTAAACTCAGAATTAGTATTAGAAATTTTGTCGTACCTTTGCTGATCTTCGTCAGAATGCACTCCCAGGACTGCTACTTCCACAAGAAATGTTGTTTTTGTTCAAAATAATCGATATTCATGTCCAAATACCTCAGTTTTGTTCATGCGTTCAGCTCACTCTTCAAAGGCATACTGCGCGAGTGCGGCACCAGAGACGAAAAGTCTAAATTTTCCATTACCATACTTAGAAGCATGTCAAACGCTGTTTAACCTCTATGGGCTACTCAACAGCCAGTGGAATCCCGTGGCGCGATTTTCAAATACCTTAGAAATGCTATTCCTTCAATTTCTCAAACATATGACTATTTTACACCATTTTAAAGACAAGACTCTCGTTAATCTAACCACACTGTCCGATTTCAAAAAGGCTTTACAACGAAAGCAAAACATTAGATTATGTCAGCAGAGTACCCAGCCAGAAATAATCAGACACTCATTTTTCAAGCTAGCATATAATGTCACAAAAACCAAAACCACAGCTTAATGCAGCACTAACCTTTGATGATCTTCATCAGATGACACACCTAGGACATTATGTTACACAATACATGCATGTTTTGTTCAATCAAGTTTATATTTATATCAAAAACCAGCTTTTTACATTAGCATGTGACTAGCATGTGACTAGCATTCCCACCGAACACTTCCGGTGAATTTACTAAATTACTCACGATAAACGTTCACAAAAAACATAACAATTATTTTAAGAATTATAGATACAGAACTCCTTTATGCAATCGCTATGTCCGATTTTAAAATAGCTTTTCGGTGAAAGCACATTTTGCAATATTCTGAGTAGATAGCCCGGCATCACAGGCTAGCTATTTTGACACATACCAAGTGTGTCACTCACCAAACTAAGATGTACTATAAGAAAAATTGGATTACCTTTGCTGTTCTTCGTCAGAATGCACTCCCAGGACTTCTACTTCAATAACAAATGTTGGTTTGGTTCAAAATAATCCATAGTTATATCCAAATAGCGGCGTTTTGTTCGTGCGTTCAAGACACTATCCAAAGGGTAAAGAAGGGTGACGCGCCCGACGCGTGTCGTGACAAAAAAAATCTAAATATTCCATTACCGTACTTCGAAGCATGTCAACCGCTGTTTAAAATCAATTTTTATGCAATTTTTCTCGTAAAAAAGTGATAATATTCCGACCGGGAAACCCTGTTTTAGTTCAAAGACGAAAAAATAAAAACATGGTGTCGCCTCGTGCACGCACCTCATTGTCCTCAGATCGACCACTATCCAAATGCGCTATTGTTTTTCAGCCATGGCCTGCAAAGCCACCATTCATCGTTCTGGCGCCTTCTGAGAGCCTATGGGAGCGTTAGAAAATGTCACGTTATGCCAGAGATCCCCTGTTTTGGTTAGAGATGATCAAGAAGGCCAATAAATAGTCAGAGGGAGTGCTTCCTGTTTGGAATCTTCTCATGTTTTGGCCTGCCAAATGAGTTCTGTTATACTCACAGACACCATTCAAACAGTTTTAGAAACTTTGGAGTGTTTTCTATCCAAAGCTAATAATTATATGCATATTCTAGTTTCTGGGCAGGAGTAATAATCAGATTAAATCGGGTACGTTTTTATCCGGCCGTGAAAATACTGCCCCCTAGCCATAACAGGTTAATGTGACGTTTTGTCTACCTTTGCTGATTTTGATCTGGTAAGCTACAGGTGATAGCTTCACCACAATCTCATGTGACCCCGTCCAGTGGGGCAGGAACTTTTTTGCGACACCCGCGGTTTGGTGTATATGTAGTACCACACCTTATCCCCGACCTCAAACACCTGGTGTGAGGCTTTTTTGTCGTAATAGGTCTTGTCACCTTCTGCACTTCTTTCCAACTGTCCTTGAGCATACGCAAAGGTAGCCTGGAGATGGTTCCACAAGTCGGTCATTATTGATGAGCCGTGTAGGCGTTGGCTGCGGCGACATCTCCCGGCTGGTCCAGGAGATGCAGTGGAAGTGTCATTTGCCGGCCCGTCATCATCTCGAAGGGTGTTATTCACATAGACCTGTTGCGTGTGGCTCTGATCGCCATCAGTACCAATGGGAGCTTGAGGTCCCAATCTTTGTGGTTGGCTGCCACATATTTCCTCAAAAACCCGCTTTGTGAATGCACAAGTCACTGTGAGGAGATACTTGTTGCCTCTGGCCGACCTGGCAACTGAGCTGACCCAGTCGATCTGGATCGAGCTCCAGGGGTATGACACACCCTTGCGTTGCAGGGGTGCTCTGTGAAGTGGCTTGGAGGGTTGGAACTGGCAGCAAACTAGACACCCCCTCACGTATCGTGCCACGTCTTGTTCCATGTGAGGCCAGTAGGCCACCTGTCACAATGTTTCACATGTAGCCTTGACCCCCTATGGCCTCCACATGGCTCGTCGTGGGCATGGGCTATCATTATCCCCCTCTGTGTTTTAGGAACCACCCACCTTCGAGCGGTGTTGGTTTCTGAAACATACACCAGTAGGTCATCTACAAGTGTGAGGTGCTGTTTAGTTGCGTACAGCAAACGTAAGTCGTGTGAACCTGCCAAAGCCAGTTCGGACACTGGGTGGTTGACAGGATCCGACAGGAATGCCATCAAAGTGGCAAGGGACTCATCTTGGTGTTGCATTGCTACCAGGTCGCCATTCATGAATGAATGCGTTAGCAACACATTATGTTAGTGCGAAGAAGGTTTCTGTAGTGCTACATGGCTACACGTTACCGCAGACACCATAGCTTCCTCAGTGGTTTTTCAGTCTCGAGCATCAAACACCCAAGGGGTGCCGTGAATTGCACAGGATTTCGCCATGCTGTCGGCATGGTCGTTGCCAAGTTTGTCACGACCAGGTGATTTGGAGTGTCCCTTGACTTTCTTCCAATACACCTGTATGTCGTGTTTGGTGATGAGGTCATCACAAGCTAGAATGAGCTCTTTGTTTTTCACCTCTTTACCACTTGAAGTAGTCATGTGCTTTTGTTTCCAAAACGGCAAGTGGCATAAGAAGGTGAGTCTCGCGTAGTTTGAGTCGGTGCAGATCGGCAGTTCTGACAATTCGTGTTTCACCGCCGTTTGCAGGGTGATCAGCACGCCAGCCACTTCTGCAAACTGGCTGGTCTTGTTGCCAAACTGAAATTGAAGTGGTTTGCACGGAATGTCGTTGTGCCATACCAATCCCACCCCAGCTTGCAAGTGGTCTAGCTGGCGGTAAGAACAGCCATCTACAAATGCCATCGGCATGTCGAGACACGTCCTCTTCGAAGTAGTGATGGTTCGAAGGCAATGGCGGAGCGATGTCACGAGGGGGTGGTGCGGAGTCGGTTTCATCGTCACCACAGTGTTGACACACCGCCAAAGCACTGCCCAAAGGCAGGTTTTTCGCTTTTGCGTAGTTGATTACTACATCATGGCTCTGCAGCGTCATGAGCCAAGCCGCTATCCTGCTGTTGTGTACAGCACCCTCACGGATTCATTGGCTTTTCAGAAAAGGTCACATGCTGGTGACAAGTTTCTATGATCACCTTTTGTCCGCCAACATAACTAGTGAAGTGTTTGATTGCCCAGACTGTCGAACGCAGCGCTTTTTCGCAGTCTGAGTATTTGTGTTCAGCAGGGTTGAGTGTTTTGCTCGCGTAAGCAACCACACGTTTGTCTTGGTCGTATTTTTGGTACAACCCAGCACTAAGGCAGTGCTCTGAGAAACCGACTTCCAAAAATAATGTCTTGTCTTTGTTGGGGTATACCAGGCAGGGTGCCTCGCAAAGCAGGTTTTTCAAGGAAGCCACAGCTTCGTTGTGAGTGGCATCCCAAACGAATGGGGTGTCTTTCTGAAGAAGACGAGTCAACGGTTTTCGATGAATTGACGGGAGTAATTACATATTTCCATGAAGGTGCGCACCTCGTGAAGGTTTGTAGGTGTTTTGATGTTGCGGACTGCTTGGATTCTGTTAGACTGTGGCAGGATGCCCTCGGCACCCACCAGAAGCCCAACGTAGTTTACCTTGGTCCTGCACCATTGTCCTTTCATGATGGCCAACTTAGCCCCTGCAGTCCCGAGTTGGATGAGAACGTGGTCCATTTCATTGAGGTGATGTGACCAAGTCTCACTTCTCATGAGAACGTCATCCACGTAAATTATCGTCCCCCTAGAGGCTGCATCTGGCATTGCCTTGTGCAGGAAGATGTTAAACTCTGAGGGGGAGTTCGCATACCCGAATGGGCAACGATTGAACGTGAAGAGCTTGTTCGAGAAAGAAAAAGCCAACTTGTGTTGGTCACGCGGGTCGACTGTCATGGTCCAGAAACCATTTGCCACATCGACGGTGGAGAAGTACTTGGCGTTTGCCACCTTTGGCAACTCTTGGTCGAGCTGTGTCATTAGCCAACGAGACAACGGGACCAGTTTGTTGAGTTGTCTATAGTCAATGGTAAGACGCCATTTACCCGTTGGTTTTAGAACGGGCCACACGGGAGCGCTGTACGTACTGTTACATTCCCTGATTATCCGTTTAGCTAATAAGGAATCGATAATCTCTTGTACCGCTGCGTATGCTGCGAGCGGGATTTTGTATTGTCTAACAAACGTAGGAGTTGCTCCGGGTGGCGTAGGAATACGCACCACATGGATACCCGTAACCCCGCAATCCAGCGAGTCTGTCGACCAGATCTCACTGTGTTTGTTAACCTGTTAGGGCTAGGGGGCAGTATTTACACCGCCGGATAAAAAACGTACCCGATTTAATCTGGTTACCACTCCTACCCAGTAACTAGAATATGCATATACTTATTAGATATGGATAGAAAACACCCACGTTTCTAAAACTGTTTGAATGGTGTCTGTGAGTATAACAGAACTCATATGGCAGGCAAAAACCTGAGAGATTCCTTTACAGGAAGTGGCCTGTCTGACCATTTATTGGCTTTCTTTGACATCTCTTCCCAAAACAAAGGATCTCTGCGGTAACGTGACACTCCCCTCGGCTCCCATAGGCTCTCAGAGCCCGGGAAAAAACAGAATGTCGTCATTGCAGCCCCAGGCTGAAGCACATTATCGCCTTTGTCAAGTGGCCGATCAGTAGACAAACGGCTTAGGCTCGTGCACTGGCCGCCCCCGTCTTTCTGTTTTTCCCTCTATTTACCGAAACGCAGATTCCCGGTCGAAATATTATCGCTTTTTTACGAGATAAATTGCATAAAAATGGATTTTAAACAGCGGTTGACATGCTTCGAAGTACGGTAATGGAAAATGTAGACATTTTTTGTCACGAATTGCGCCATGCTCGTAACCCTGATTTACCATTTCGGATAGTGTCTAGAACGCACGAACAAAACGCCGCTGTTTGGATATAACGATGGATTATTTGGGACCAAACCAACATTTGTTATTGAAGTAAAAGTCCTGGGAGTGCATTCTGACGAAGAACAGGAAAGGTAATAACATTTTTGTTATAGTAAATCTGATTTTGGTGAAGGCTAAACTTGCTGGGTGTTTGAGTTTGAGTTTATTTTATTTTTACAGGGACAGTGCACATTAATCAACGTTTCAGTAAAAGTGCCGGTTTTAGCCAGCCGGCTAATTTTCAACCGCAGTCCCTGGGCAGGTTATTAAAAACAATTACAATATAAACAATCATAGAACAGTGAGCACACGCAGAGTAACATAGGACAAGCAAGATGTAGCATACAGACAGAGCAACATAGGACAAGCAAGATGTAGCATACAGACAGAGCAACATAGAACAAAAAGCAACAAGACAAAATCCATAAAAACAAAGTGTTTCCACACCTCACAAGCTACAGACAACAGACAACATGGAAAGCGGCAATACACAGCTAGGGATTATGTTCACAAATCTGATTGACCTTTAGCCATGTCTTCATGCATTTTGTGAAAGTGTGATATGTGGTGCAGTTATGTGTGTCTGATGGCAGTGTATTCCAGACATGGGACGCTCTCACAGAGAAAGCGGATTTACTAAAGGTGCTTTTCCTTAAGGGAACTATACAGTCACCTCTCATGGCAGACCTTGTGGATCTGCTGCCATATGTTTGGATTTTCTGTTTAACAAAAGTACTGAGTGGAGGGGGAGCTAGGCCATTTAGGATCTTGAATACAAGACATGCGTCGGTGTATTGCACCAGATTTTCCCAACTCAGGAGCTCATGCTTTCTGAGGATGTAACAGTGTCACAGTCTAAATAGCTAGCCTGTGATGGCTGGGCTATGTACTTAGAATATTGCAAAATGTGCTTTCACCAAAATGCTATTTTAAAATCGGACATATCGAGTGCATAGAGGAGTTCTGTATCTATAATTCTTAAAATAATTGTTACGCTTTTTGTGAACGTTTATCGTGAGTAATTTAGTAAATTGTTAGTAAATTCCCAGGAAGTTTGCGGGGGGTATGCTAGTTCTGAACGTCACATGCTAATGTAAAAAGCTGTTTTTTGATATAAATATGAACTTGATTGAACAAAACATGCATGTATTGTATAACATAATGTCCTAGGTGTGTCATCTGATGAAGATCATCAAAGGTTAGTGCTGCATTTAGCTGTGGTTTGGGTTTATGTGACATTATATGCTAGCTTGAAAAATGGGTGTCTGATTATTTCTGGCTGGGTACTCTGCTGACATAATCTAATGTTTTGCTTTCGTTGTAAAGCCTTTTTGAAATCGGACAGTGTGGTTAGATTAACGAGAGTCTTGTCTTTAAAATGGTGTAAAATAGTCATATGTTTGAGAAATTGAAGTAATAGCATTTCTAAGGTATTTGAATATCGCGCCACGGGATTACACTGGCTGTTGAGTAGCTGTTGCGCCTTCTTCACCCCACTGCCTGTGTGGGTGGATCTTCAGTTTGCCTGTGATGTGTACGCCCAGCAATGTAAAACTTTCCACCTTCTCCACTGCTGTCCCTTCGATGTGGATGGGGGGGGGGGGGGGGGGGGTGAGTCCACTATCATCTCCTTTGTTTTGTTGACGTTGAGTGAGAGGTTGTTTTCCTGACACCACACTCCGAGTGACCTCACCTCCTCCCTGTAGGCTGTCTCATCGTTGTTGGTGATCAAGCCCACTACTGTTGTGTCGTCTGCAAACTTGATGATTGAGTTGGAGGCGTGCATTGCCATGCAGCCATAGCTGAACAGGGAGTACAGGGAGCACAGACCCTTGTGGGGCCCCAGTGTTGAGGGTCAGCAAAGTGGAGATGTTATTTCCTACCTTCACCACCTGGGGGGCGGCCCGTCAGAAAGTCTGGGACCCAGTTGCACAGGGTGGGGTTGGGACTCAGGGATTCCAGCTTGATGATGAGCTTGGAGGGTACAATGGTGTTGAATGCTGAACTGTAGTCAATGAACAGCATTCTTACATAGGTATTATTTTTGTCCAGATGGGATAGGGCAGTGTGTAGTGTGATGGTGATTGCGCCATCTGTGGACCTGTTGGGGTGGTATGCAAACTGAAGTGGGTCTAGGCTGGCCAGTAAGGTGGTGGTTATCTTTGCCTTCTTGGGTACAGGAACAATGGTAGCCATCTTGGAAGCATGTGGGGACAACAGACTGGGATAGGGAGCGATTGAATATGTCCGTAAACACACCAGCCAGCTGGTCTGCGCATGCTCTGAAGACGCGGCTGTTCTCAAATTTGCTTTGTTAAAATCCCCAGCTGCAGAAAAATGCAGCCTCCTGATATATTTTTTCCAGTTTACATAGAGTCCAGTGAAGTTCCTTGAGGGACGTCTTGGTGTTCTCTTGAGGGGGAATGTGACTATAACTGACGAGAATTCTCCCGCCCTTCCTCTTCCCAGAGAGTTGTTTATCTCTGTCGGCGCGATGCATGGAAAAGCTCGGTGGCTGAACCGATTCCGACAACATATCCCGAGAGCCATGTTTGCAGTGGTTTAAAAAAATGTACTTTTTTACCCTTTAGTGTGTGTACTTTACTGTATTTACACTTGAATCGCTGGAGAACATCTTTAAGTGCAGCCATCCAGACCTCGTTGAAGACCGAATGTGCCCAGTAGGGCAAAATGAGTTTGCCACCCAACCCCTGCTCTAAACAAACTGCATGATGTCATATGGTGATCACATGTTGTGGTACTGTCAGTTGCTATGGCAAACAGTAGCTACTGTACTTGGAAAACACATAACACCACTTATCTCATGATATATCCAAGGTTCATGTTCTGCTAATAATTGTATGGCAAACATTCTTGGAATATTCACGTCAGAGCTGTGTTGGTGTATTTCTGTAGCAGCAATACAGGATGTCTTAACATCTGAGGTGGAAGAAAGGACTCGAAAACTCTGCATTGTCTTGTTATCTGCAAATTATCATGCATTACTCATATCTGCCGTCTCGCTACACGACGACCCCTCGTCCTATGCTTTAGTCTTTGTGAGATGCGGTGTGGGTGAACGGATGATCTCCACATGTGTATTTCCCAAAGTAAAGCATGGAGGAGGAGGTGTTATGGTGTGGGGGTGCTTTGCTGGTGACACTGTCTGTGATGTATTTAGAATTCAAGGCACACTTAACCAGCATGGCTACCACAGCATTCTGCAGCGATACGCCACTCCATCTCGTTTGGGCTTAGTGGGACTATTATTCGTTTTTCAACGAGACAATGTCCCAAAACACCTCCAGGCTGTGTAACGGATATTTTACGAAGAAGGAGAGTGATGGAGTGCTGCATCAGATGACCTGGCCTCCACAATCACCCGACCTTAACCCAATTGAGATGGTTTGGGATGAGAGAGTGATGCCAACAGCCAACAACTGCTCAGCATATATGGGAACTCCTTCAAGACTGTTGGAAAAGCATTCCAGGTGAAGCTGGTTGAGAGAAAGCCAAGAGTGTGCAAATCTGTCATTAAGTGGCTATTTTAAGAATCTCAAATATATTTTGATTTATTTAACATTTTTTTTCGTTACTACATGATTCTATATGTGTTATTTCATAGTGTTGATGTCTTCACTATTTTTCTACAATGTAGAAAATAGTAAAAATAAAGAAAAACCCTTGAATGAGTAGTTGTCCTAAAACCTTTGACCAGTAGTGTATATATTCAAATGAAACCAAATCAAATTAAACCAAAATTGACTACTGGTTTAAATTGTATGTTCAGCCAACGTACAAGAAGATACTTTATGAATGTATTGTTACAAATCAACTTGCAATGTTGCTAGCCAAAACACCTTCTAACGTTAGCCCTACAAGCCTGTTAACTACAATTTAGCACTGAAGGAGTCAGCCAGTTGCCATCAACACCTAGCTTACACCTACATTAAAGCAAACCAAAGTTTTGGAAGTACATAACACCATCTAACCAGTTATCAAAGAATGTTAGCTATCTGCAATTATCTTAGCCAGCTATCTAGCCAGCCAGCTTACACTAGCTATTTAGCCAACTAGCTATTAGCCTAGCCAAGCAACATGGTTATTGTCGGCAAGCTGGAGACCAGCTAGAACATAATTAACACAACACAACTAAAACATAACAACAGATTGAAAGCAAAGAAGAGCAGACACCTACAGATTGATGGTTGGGGACCATCCTATGGTAAAACTTTTAAAAGAGTGCAGGCTGAGTTAACTACCAAAGCCTTGGGGAGACAGGCCCTTCACTGGGCCGAAATCTAAAATTGATCAATTCCAGATGTCAGTCAGCTAGCTCGCTAGGCCAAGGTGGAAAATTTGACAAAACTCCCGTAGCTTACTTCAGATAAAATGCCGTAAAGTTGACAAAACAAAAAGGAAAACAGATGAAGTAACACACTATAGAACAAGCAGGTATGATTTTCTCTTTTGTTTTGAGGCCACGGCAAGAAAGCACCAGAGTCTGCCATACTAACAAAGTCTGAGACTAACATGAGGTGTGGCTAATGCTAGCCAGTTTGAGCTATTTACCAAGCTAGCATACGAACGTGGTAGCACAGATCCCCCATATGACATTGTGAAATAGTGCATTGTGGGTAGTTAGAAGTTATCCAAAAATAAGTTAATGCATTTATAATAACACAAAAACCATGTTTATACTTATAGGTAACCAGATCATGACTACAACTACATTTCTAAGTCTTTGAGCACACTGTGTAAATTGGTGAGTAAAAACGTATGCTTCCTACCCATTAACTGAATGAACAACAAAAACGGAATGCAATATGACATTTTATTAAATAGTTTGGGGAATGGCGTCATGAGATGATGTGATTGCAGTTAGCCCTATGCGGGGCTGCAAGCATTGACCCCCCCCCCCCCCCAAGAGTGAGCCCATAGCTTAAACGGTAAGCGCGAGGAATGTGCATTATTGTGCCATGCTTATAGGCTCTCAGTTAAATAGGCACATGGCTTATAGGAAAGAGGAGGAGAAACAAGATGCTATGCTGATACATTTGTATTTATTCCCACTATGCCTGTAGAATAGGAAACTAAGTGAATTATTGAACTTTCGTAAGTGACATTTCACTCGAGTACAGGCTTAAGTGAATGAACACCAAAAATGAAATGCAATATAACATTTTATTAAATAGTTTGGGGAATGGCCTCGTCTCCGAGGGAAGATCCTCTGAGCCAGATGATATGATGGCAGGTAGCCCTATGCAGGGCTGCAGGCATAAAAAAGAACATGAGTTACTTACCAGGGAGAAGGGACGCAACAAAGTGACAATTGGATCTAAAGATTGAAAACGATAATGAATTAGATGTAAAAGAGATGCATGCAAGGAATAGGACAAAAGTGAGATTATCCATGCATTCTAATATAATTAATAGAGTGATAGCGAGGGGAGAGGAAAGCACAACACGTTAAGGGAAAAGACTAGGCCCGTGGGCTACACACCTGAAACCAAAAATATAGCCTATACTGCAAATGCATGCTAGATACATGCAACATCAACATGACATGGTAAAAATAGACCTATGATGAGTGAATAAGATTGCCATCAGTAAGCATTTAATTGAACTGTGAAGCCTACACCATGTATTTCACAGGAGGCTGGTGAGGGTAGGACAGCTCAATAATAATGTTGTGAATGGAGTGAATGGAATGGTATCAAACACGTGTGTGATGTGTTTGATACTATTCCATTCACTCCGTTCCAGCCATTACTATGAGCCCGTCCTCCCCAATTAAGGTTCTACCAGCCACGTGACATCTGTCCTGTACATATGACAAAACATGTAATTTGATCGATTTATGCAGGCACGATAGCCGCTACAATGAAGGCTAAATTATAATAACCAGAGCCGCAGGAAAAAGTGTGGCGAGACAGCTTTTGCCCCAGTACTTTTCAATCTGGTGTGGCACCGCCACACTGCTTTCAAACAGCGTCACCGAACGTGTTTACCAGAAATGTATTAGTTCACATAGAAAAACCTTTTGCAACGGAAAGAAAGCAGGCATTTCTTATTGAACATTAAGAAAACTGGCATTTCTAATTGGACAAGTTGACATAGTACCTCCCCCAATTTCAGCCAGTTTGCCTCCATTTTGTCTTGTGCATGCAACCCTGTCCCTGGGATTTCCGAACACGGTCATCCCCACGCTCTCTGCGACAGGTGGATTAACTTGTAAGTCATAGTGGTCTCCTAGCTACAGCCAACAGAGCCTCATCAACCACACCTCAACTGTTTGGTTAGCACTCTTTCTTCACTCACAGTCCTCTGTGGTCTGTGGAATCTGACTTTGTGGCTGTATAATCTAGTGGAAACCCTCCTCTCCTGCCTGCCTGGTTGCCTGCCTCATGAGAGAGCAAAAACTAATTTTAATGGAAAACAAGGTATGTGTTGATAAAAGCCGTTAATAGTCGTCCTCTAAAACTAGAGTGATCCAATCTACAGCTAGTTTTAAAAGCATTTTATAAGTAAAAAATATACTATTTCCGGCACAGAGCAGTCTACACAGAGAATATGAATACATGTGTCTAACCATAACAGATGGATGGCTAATGCATAAAGAGAAAATGTATGGATTCTAGCACAACCATAACTTACAGAGACATGCAGCCATCATGGCGTCAGCCGTTTTTGACTAGCTAGTGCATAGTGACACCTGTTGATATAAACTGGTAAGGCAGGTTTGGTTAGAATAGAGTGCAATAGAATGAGTGACATTCAATAAAATATACTTAATGAAAAAGGGGATATTATTTTAAATGAACATGTTGAAAGTTGTTGATTTAATGATTGGATATATTGATTTTTACAGCCAATCAATTCCTACAGTGAGCACTAGGGAACCAACCTCTAGTGGGTCCGATGGAGACCAGGACAACAACACAAGGTTAGTGGTTTTATGACTTACACATAAAACTTTGTTACAAAGTCTACTGTGTTACATGTTAATTAACCTGCCCTGTTACAAAGTATACTGTGTTTAGTGTTAAATGTAACCCTGCTTTACAGTACATGAAGCTTACAGAAGGAATTATTCCAGAAGAGCACTAATCTTAATGAACAAATTAAAAACGTAAGTTTTTTTCCCAAAGTCCACTGACTAACATTGTGTATGTGTATATATTTCCCTTTTCCACAAACGACCTGTGTCATACGGCAAAACAATAGCGCAAAAGAAGAGGTCACAAAGTAAGAGATGTTTTGTTACATACTAGCTATCTATCTAGCTTGCTAATACCACCTAGCCATATAGCTAAAAAGCTACCAAGTCCTCAGGCTCCTAAAAAGCCATATGGTGGGTGCAAGTCATCAAAGCGTTATCTAAACTAGCCAAAATGTTCATAAAACGCAACACAGTCGTTTGGTCATTATGGTTGGAGATCGTTTAAAATTATGTAACTAGTTAGCTAGCTAATTGTCTCGCTCTGTTTTCACTCTTAGTATTTACAAAGTGTGACCACTGCCTCTACATCATTGCCAACAAAAGTAAGTAACGTTATGCAATCTGTCGCTACAGTTACCTTTGATTTATACTGCTGGTCTCCTCACGAAATCATCTTTATCACATATATTTGCTATTTGTATTAAAATATTAAGTTGCCAATTAGCTCTTAGAGAATGTTTGATAGTAGAATAATCAAGCTAGTCTCTATTTATATTATTCAGTTGTCATATGCACTAACCTGGACCCAGTTCAGCCCAGCCAATGATGTCAACACCCTCAAAAAGATCCTCCAAAGACACCCGTGAGGAAGAGGCTGCAGACCCCACGATACAAGTTATAGGCCTGGAACAAGTTTAAGCTCGTCTTCAGACTCTTGACAGTGAAGATGTAGCATGACAAGAGTCAAGCATGGCAAGAGTCAAAGTCCTGTGTGGCTCAGTTGGTAGAGCATGGTGTTTGCAACGCCAGGGTTGTGGGTTTGATTCCCACGGGGGACCAGTACAGAGAAAAAAATGTATGAAATGTATGCATTCACTACTGTAAGTCGCTCTGGATAAGAGTGTCTGCTAAATGACTAAAATATAAATGTCAAAGACAATTGTCTTTGAGACAAAACTTCTACCACTTTTCAAGCTCTGCCAGATCTGTGGCCAAGCAGTCTTGCACACAGACATCTATTATTTGGGGGCACAGTTGAGGGTGAAGTGGGATTGTATCAATGGACACTCAGGTAACTGGGCATCATTCTCTGATATAAGAGGTATGCCAGAGAGCAATTTCCTGCCTGCCACATCTCTTTTATTCACAGGGTGGCACATACACAACACTGGAGCAATGGTCAAGGCTTCTGATCATGTTTGGCAGGACCACATTCTATGCCATACAGAACACCTAACAGTACAATCTCCAGAGGAACAGTTGTCTGGCAAGGCTGTGCACCCAACAAGCACTAAATGAGGAGGACGAGCAAGAGAGAGACAAGGAAGGTGTCATTGTGGCCCAGCTCTCAAACACACTAGTAAGAACCGTATTTCACCATCATCTGCTTGATGCCCAAAAAACATTCCTTACCCCTGGAGACTTCAATAGATGACTATCCCGGGAAATAAAGACAAAGGGGCACTCTGTTTCTGTATTGTCTGATCATTTATTTACAGGACAAACAAGTCTGCGTGTTTTTTGCCTATTTCTTTATATCCTGGGATAGTCACTTATTGAAGTGTCCATGGGTAAGGAATGTTTTTGGGGATTTCCTAGGCCCAAAGTCAAGCACCTGATTACTTTTGTTTTTCCCTTTCTGTTTCAAGCTGGGCTGAAACAAACATTGTTGTTTTTGCTAGTTATACACAGTTGGATTGTGTACTGATCTACTTATAATAAAAAATCACTACAGAAAACCTGGAGACATTTCACAGTTCCATGCTACAATATTCTCCAAAACGAAAGCATTTTGACTGCACTTCCATGAAACAGCGGACACATATTGCAGTACCCGACCACAACGATAACGTGGGACGCAAGCAACAACGTTTGAATGTATTTCCATACCTCACCTATACTGTATTCTTACAGAAACATGAATAGGTTTCATCTACATTGGACATCACTCAGACAAATCCCAATTGCCCTGCTCTTCCCTGTGCTAAGCCAATTATCTCACCTTTTGATATGCTTGGTTGTTGGATTGCTATTTCTACAGGATAGCCCAGGTTCAGCCAGGTGTTCTGCAAACGGTCCAAGCAGTGGGTTGTGAGGATAGAATGTGAGCCAAAAACAAGCCATTTCCGTGAGGCACTTTTACTTTTTTTTATTTCATCTTTATATAACCAGGTAGGCTAGTTGAGAACAAGTACTCATTTACAACTGCCACCTGGCCAAGATAAAGCAAAGCAGTGCGACACAAACAACAACAGACTTACACATGGAATAAACAAACATACAGTCAATGACACAATAGAGGGAAAAAAGTATATATACAGTGTGAAAATGAGGTAAGATAAGGGAGGTAAGGCAATAAATAGGCCATAGTGGCGAAGTAATTACAATTTAGCAATTAAACACTGGAGTGATAGATGTGCCGAAGATGAATGTGCAAGTGGAGATACTGGGGTGCAAAGGAGCAAGATAAATAAATAAATAAATACAGTATGGGGATGAGTTAGTTGGATGAGCTATTTACAGATGGGCTATGTACAGGTGCAGTGATCTGTGAGCTGCTCTGACAGCTGGTGCTTAAAGCTAGTGAGGGAGATATGAGTCTCCAGCTTCAGTGATTTTTGCAGTTCGTTCCAGTCACTGGCAGCAGAGAACTGGAAGGAAAGGTGGCCAAAGAAGGAATTGGCTTTGGGGGTGACCAGTGAAATATACCTGCTGGAGCGCGTGCTACAGGTGGGTGCTGTTATGGTGACCTGAGATAAGGCGGGGCTTTACCTAGCAAAGACTTATAGATGACCAGGAGCCAGTGGGTTTGGCGACAAATATGAAGCGAGGGCCAGCCAACGAGAGCATACAGGTCATAGTGGTGGGTAGTATATGGGTCTTTGGTGACAAAACAGATGGCACTGTGATAGACTGCATCCAATTTACTGAGTAGAGTGTTGGAGGCTATTTTGTAAATGACATCGCCGAAGTCAAGGATCGGCAGGATAGTCAATTTTACGAGGGTATGTTTGGAAGCATGAGTGAAGGTTGCTTTGTTGTGAAATAGGAAGCCGATTCTAGATTTAATTTTGGATTGGAGATGCTTAATGTGAGTCTGGAAGGAGAGTTTACAGTCTAACCAGACACCTAGGTATTTGTAGTTGTCCACAAGTCAGAACCGTCCAAAGTAGTGATGCTAGAAGGGCGTGCAGATAGTTTTACTTGCATTTAAGAGCAGTTGGAGGCCACGGAAGGAGAGTTGTATGGCATTGAAGCTCGTCTGGAGGTTAGTTAACACAGTGTCCAAAGAAGGGCCAGAAGTTAACAGAATGGTGTCGTCTGCGTAGAGGTGGATCAGAGAATCACCAGCAGCAAGAGCGACATCATTGATATATACAGAGAAAAGAGTCAGCCCGGGAATTGAACCCTGTGGCACCCCCATAGAGACTGCCAGATGTCCGGACAACAGGCCCTCCGATTTGACACACTGAATTCTGTCTGAGACAGGCAAAGCAGTCGTTTGAGAAACCAAGGCTGTTGAGTCTGCCGATAAGAATGTGGTGATTGACAGAGTCGAAAGTCTTGGCCAGGTCGATGAATACAGCTGCACAGTATTGTCTCTTATCGATGGCGGTTATGATATCGTTTAGAACCTTGCGCGTGGCTGAGGTGCACCCATGACCAGCTCGGAAACCAGATTGCATATTGGAGAAGGTACGATGGGATTCAAAATGGTCGGTGATCTGTTTGTTAACTTGGATTTCAAAGACCTTAGAAAGGAAGGGTAGGATAGATATAGGTCTGTAGCAGTTTGGGTCTAGAGTGTCTCCCCTTTCAAGAGGGGGATCTTAGACGATACAAAAGAGAGGTTGAACAGGTTAGTAATAGGGGTTGCAACAATTGAAGCTGATCATTTTAGAAAGAGAGGGTCCAGATTGTCTAGCCCTGCTGATTTGTAGTGGTTCAGATTTTGCAGCTGTTTCAGAACATAGGCTATCTGGATTTGGGTGATGGAGAAATGGGGAGGCTTGGGCAAGCTGCTGTGGGGGGTGCAGGGCTGTTGACCAGAGTAGGGGAGGCTAGGTGGAAAGCATGCCCAGCCGTAGAAAAATGCTTATTGAAATTCTCAATTATTGTGGATTTATCGGTGGTGACAGTGTTTCCTAGCCTCAGTGCAGTGGGTAGCTGGGAGGAACCTTTCGGAATTTGGGCTGCAGGATGCAAATTTCTGTTTGAAAAAGCTAGCCTTTGCTTTCCTAACTGCCTGTGTATATTGGTTCCTAACTTCCCTGAAAAGTTGCATATTGCGGGGGCTATTTGACGCTAATGCAGTACGCCACTGGATGTTTTTGTGCTGGTCAAGGGCAGTCAGGTCTGGAGTGAACCACGGGCTATATCTGTTCCTGGTTAAAAATTTTTTTAACTGGTCATGCTTATTTAAGATTGTGAGAAGCACTTTTAAAGAATAACCGGGCATCTTCTGACAGAATGAGGGCAATATCCTTCCAGGATACCCGGGCCAGGTCGATTAGAAAGGCCTGCTCGCTGAAGTGTTTTAGGGAAGTTTGACAGTGATTAGGTGGTCGTTTGACCACAGACCCATTACGGAGGCAAGCAATGAGGCAGTGATCACTGAGATCCTGGTTGAAGACAGCAGAGGTGTATTTGGAGGGCAGGTTGGTTAGGATGATATCTATGAGGTTGCCTGTATTTACAGATTTGGGGTTGTACCTGGTAGTTTCATTGATAATTTGTGTGAGATTGAGGGCATCAAGCTTAGATTGTAGGATGGCCGGGGTGTTAAGCATATCCCAGTTTAGGTCACCTAACATCATGAGCTCTGAAGATAGATGGGGGGCAATCAATTCACATATGGTGTCCAAGGCACAGCTGGGGGCAGAACGTGGTCTCTTGCAAGTGGCAACGGTGAGAGATTTGTTTCTGGGAAGGTGGATGTCCGTCATGCTACAGAAATCTCACCCAAACCCACCCTCCAAACATTGCCACTGCCCAGAAGGCCAAACAAAAATCAAGCCATACAACAGCACAAGACCCGGGATTGTGTAGTGATTTAAATCAATGTATGGAAAGGCACACAATACACTTTATTGTAGAATTGTGATGCAGCAAATGTTCACTAGCCTAATTGTTCAAACAATTTTGGAATGGTACAAGTCAAACAATGTTCAAAAACAGACATGTTTATGTCTAATTACTGTGTGGGTACATTGTAGGACTCATCAAGGAAATATTAAGTAATTAATGCAAAGCTTGTAACTACTGAAATGTAGTAAAGCTGACATGGAAAAGTTACAGAACATGTCGATTGCATTACCAGTATATTTACCTGCAGTGTTTATTACTACATTGCATTGCGTTTTACTACATTCTGTCTTGTACTGTCAATTTTGGTGAAATTGTAGGAGTCAAACATGTACAAAGGTAAATAGGAAAGACCACACTATGATGTTGAGACAACAGTTTATTATAAACATTACAAACTCTGTGTGCAAATAAATATCAGAGTATATAGAATCTATGGGAATGTAGAATGTCATTCATTGCTCTGTACAGCATTATAAAGAAAAAAAAAGTCCTCTGGACATTCAACAGCCTCCTGGAATCCAGTATATAAAAACACATTTTAAGCTTCTTTTGTAACCCAACATACTGGACATCTTCGGATGGGAACTTCTGTCTAATGTGACAGACAATGCAGGTAGGCAGGCCAATTCTGTTTCCCTTAGAAAACAGCTTAAACCAATGCTGTTATTCTGGCTGCACATTTGACGTGACTGTAAGTTAGTCGTAGTTGGTTAGCTAGCAAGTAAGGGATAAGAACATTGCCAGCCAGTATGGCAATGGAACATTTAGAATGAACAACTGGGTCGCGTCCATAGATACAGAACTAAAAGACTGAACGATGGGCTGCGTCTCTGGCAACCAAACCAATAGAATGAATGACCAGCCGACTTGAGTAGCAACCCTAGATTTGTGTGGGGACTATATCTTGTCGAGGGATGAAATAGTATGAATAAATTCATCAAAATAACATTTTTAATGAACATATGTAAATCATGATTTGAATGTGTTGGTAACCCATTGTATAAAAGTGATAATGCCCATGTCTCGGGCCCAGTGGCGATTTTAGCATGTAAATCTTGGTGTGGCAAACAAAAAACATGTGGGACGCATGCCAGCAAAGCAATAACACAACACTAAACATTACATGAATTGCACCATAACGATGACAAACGGTGCTCACAAACTGTTAGTGCCTACTTAAAGCTTTCCCAACAGTAGAGTCCCAACAGCTTACCACTGCTACAGTTCATTCAGCCTCATTTACTGCCTTTTAAAAAAACATGGCTGACTTGCTTAAACAAATGTGGTTTCTACTGACAATTGAGATGTACAAACTATGGCATAAGGGGATGACAAGCGGATAAGAGTCAGTCTGTAATTTTGATTAAGACAATAGTGAGCGAGAGATGACGGACGTAGTCAATATAACGATTTGTCCCGCACTTTTGAAATGTACAGTGACAGAATTTAGAACATGGGCCGTTCTTACATATAAACAGACAATGAAAGCTCTTACAATATTCGATGATTACATTTCTCTAAACATTGAATGTCGTTTGGGTCTTAGTGTGTCAAAAAGGATACACGTCATATAACACTATTTGACGTGTTAAATAAACTTTTAATTTGACACATCAAATAACACAATTCTATTATAGAACATTGTGTGTGCTGCCAAGCGCCACCACTAATATCAGTAGCATTGTCAAAGCTGTACAAAAAAAGTTGCAAACAAGCACACACCAGCCACAAATGGTGTGTTTACAATACCGTGTTGGTGAAAATAGACCAAATTATTAGGGTGAGGCACATGGGCTACTAACAGCTTAGTACACAACGTACACTTAGTATTACTTTGGCTACAGTATACATATCTCTCTGGCATTCTATATAATTTATGGACTCAAGTTGTGATGTGCTTGAATAGGAAAGTGGCGCGGCGGTCCTTCGTGGGGCAAGTTTTGTCATCAAAGAGAAAGATTCCGGATTTACAATTCTGAGTTGAATGACTGTTCAAAACGTATTTTCCCAGTCGTAGGCACACTTTTCCCGAGTTCGCAGTTGTCTTGAACTCACAGTTAGCCTCTGATTCCTTCCCAAACCACTCATTGTTGAATTTGCGATTTCCAACTTGTTGTAATGTTTATGTCCAATGGCCGATGAGCACCGAGCCATTTTATGTCTAATTTCTCTTCATATGACAAGGGTTGAAAATGATTTGATTGTCGACTTGATTCATGGTGACGACTGCTAGCTTGCTTGCTAAGATTTTGAAAGTATGATGTTGACATGTTCAGTCCAATCAAAGCTACTGTAGATATAACGTGATTTGATGTCATTCTGTGGCCAATGACCTTGAGCCTTCTTGGATGGGCACTTCTAAAATAACTCTATGGCAGAATCCAAGGGGCTAAAACTTTCCAGCTCTAACATTAGAATTGGGGATGACGTAATGCCCCATGAGTGACAGAAAACTGAGCCAATCTTGACAGAAAACTGAGCCAATCAGGCACAACACACTGTATTTTCTGCTGGCTAGCCCCATCCCCACAGAAAGCACTGAGCTACGCTGAAACACCTGCATTTTAGAGCTGCCTTCCTCAAGAAACTAAAAAAGAGACCATGTTTGTATGCGGCTTTATTAACTCAATTACATCAAATTGTATTTGATTTGAATAATAACAAGGTTTGTGATTGTTCTAAAGGATTTGATCCACCACGCCAGGAGTGTTTACAAATGACATGACCTGACAAGAAAAACCATAGCCATATAGTCTTAGCACAGAAAAAATGGAAGCTATCTATAATAATAATATTTTGTCAAAGCCTACTAATAGGAGCCAGAGTTTTACCTGACCTGGAAAAACTCCAGGCCCCAGAAAATACACCTACAAATTTTGCCACACCACTTTTGAACCTGTAGTGCCACCTCTGATAATAACTATGCCTATGCATTGCGTGCAGAGCTTAAGAATGAAGTGACAATGAGTAACAATTAATATTGTCAGATAAATATAGGCTGATCATGAATTATACTTTCGAGCCATTACCACTAGCCTACGTATATGCACCGTTGTCCCTGCAGAGAATAGCTATATTTGGAAATATACTACATGACCAAAAGTATTTGGACACCTGCTCGTCGAAAATCTCATTCCAAAATCATGAGCATTAATATGGAGTTGGTCCCCCCTTTGCTGCTATAACAGCTGAAACAGGAAAGGGCCTTCCCCAAACTGTTGCCACAAAGTTGGAAGCACAGTATGGTCTAGTATGTCATTGTATGCTGTAGCGTTAAGATTTCCCTTCACTGGAACTAAGGGGCCTAGCCCGAACCATGAAAAACAGCCCAGACCATTATTCCTCCTCCAGCAAACGATTCTAAGTAACACAAAAAAAAATCCACATAAAAACAAAACATCAATTTAAGCTAAAGATATCTGTTTAACCTGTTGAGGACAGACATTCCGCTAGCGGAACCCCGTTCTGCCTGCGGAACCCCTAGCCAACAGCCAATGGCATCGCACGGCGCGAAATACAAAACCAACTAAAATACCACAATTCATTTTTCTCAAACAATCAACTATTTTACACCATTTTAAAGATAAGACTCTCGTTAATCTAAACACGTTGTCCGATTTCAAAAAGGCTTTACAGCGAAAGCAAAACATTAGATTATGTCAGCAGAGTACCCAGCCAGAAATAATCACACAGCCATTTTTCAAGCTAGCATATAATGTCACAAAAAACAAAACCACAGCTAAATGCAGCACTAACCTTTGATGATCTTCATCAGATGACACTCCTAGGACATTATGTTATACAATACATGCATGTTTTGTTCAATCAAGTTCATATTTATATCAAAAACCAGCTTTTCACATTAGCATGTGACGTTCAGAACTAGCATTCCCACCGAACACTTCCGGTGAATTTACTAAATTACTCACGATAAACGTTCACAAAAAAACAATACATTTTTTTGAAGAATTATAGATACAGAACTCCTTTATGCAATCGCGGTGTCCGATTTTAAAATAACTTTTCGGTGAAAGCACATTTTGCAATATTCTGAGTAGATAGCTCACCATCACGGGCTAGCTATTTTGACACCCACCAAGTTTGGTACTCACCAAACTCAGATTTACTATAAGAAAAATTGGATTACCTTTGCTGTTCTTCGTCAGAATGCACTCCCAGGACTTCTACTTCAATAACAAATGTTGGTTTGGTTCCAAATAATCCATAGTTATATCCAAATAGTGGCGTTTTGTTGTGCGTTCAAGACACTATCCGAAGGGTAAAGAAGGGTGATGCGCCCGGCATCTTTTTTTGTGACAGAAAATGTCTAAATATTCCATTAGCGTACTTCGAAGCATGTCAAACGCTGTTTAAAATCAGTTTTGATGTGATTTTTCTGGTAAAAAAAGCGATAATATTCCGACCGGGAAAACCCTGTTTTCGTTCAAAGACTAAAAATCTAAAATGGACTCTTCTCGTGCACACGCGCGCCAGTCTCATTGTTCTCTGATCGACCACTTACCAAATGCACTACTGTTTTGCAGCCATGGCCTGCAAAGTCATCATTCAATGTTCTGGCGCCTTCTGAGAGCCTATGGGAGCGTTAGAAAATGTCACGTTACAGCAGAGATCCCCTGTTTTGAATAGAGATGATCAAGAAGGCCATGAAATGGTCAGAGAGGGCGCTTCCTGTTTGGAATATTCTCAGGTTTTGGCCTGCCAAATGAGTTCTGTTATACTCACAGACACCAATCAAACAGTTTTAGAAACTTTGGAGTGTTTTCTATCCAAAGCTAATAATTATATGCATATTCTAGTTTCTGGGCAGGAGTAATAATCAGATTAAATCGGGTACGTTTTTTATCCGGCCGTGCAAATACTGCCCCCTATCCATAACAAGTTAAGCCATTATGCCACAACCTTGGAAGTATGCTTGGGGTCATTGTCCATTTGGAAGACCCATTTGCAACCAAGCTTTAACTTCCTGACTGATGTCTTGAGATGTTGCTTCAATGTATCCACATAATTTTCCTCGTTCATGATGCCATCTATTTTGTGAAGTGCACCAGTCCCTCCTGCAGCAAAGCACCCCCACAACATGATGCTGCTGCCCCCTTGCTTCACGGTTGGGATGGTGTTCTTCGGCTTGCAAGCCTCCCCCTTTTTCCTCCAAACATAACGATGGTCATTATGGCCAAACAGTTTTTTGTTTCATCAGACCGGAGGACATTTCTCCAAAAAGTACGATCTTTTTCCCATGTGCAGTTGCAAACCGTAGTCTGGCTTTTTTTATGGCGGTTTGGTTCACTGGCTTCTTCCTTGCTGAGCGGCCTTTCAGGTTATGTTGATATAGGACTTGTTTTACTGTGGATATAGATTCTTTTGTACCTGTTTCCTCCAGCATCTTCACAAGGTCCTTTGTTGTTCTGGGATTGATTTGCACTTTTCGCACCAAAGTATGTTCATCTCGAAGAGACAGAACGCGTCTCCATCCTGAGCGGTAAGACGGCTGCGTGCTACTTCAAAGGTGTCTCATATCTTTTCCAACTGTTATGCCTACTCTAGTATGCCCTTTTAGACAATCAGAAATGGGTATTCAACAATGCCGTGGTATAATATATTATATAGTTATAGCTGTGCTAAAACCACCATGTCTTTAGAATAAGTCAAACCATCTAAACCTCACACGAAATTAGTAACATTAACATTCTCACTCAGCAATATGCTCTCAATATGAGTATCTCTTTGGCAGCAAGCTCAATATAGAGAGAGCACAGGCAAATACACAACATCTCATTAAAAAATGGTTGACCGGGGCAACTCTAGCACGGCAGACATTTGACGAACTGACTTGTTGGAAAGGTGGCATCCTATGACGGTGCCACATTGCAAGTCACTGAGCTCTTCAGTAAGGTATTCTACTGCCAAAGTAGAATGGATATGGATATTGCATGGGTGTACGCTCAATTTTAAACACCTGTCAGCAAAGGGTGTGGCTGAAATAGCCTAATCCACTAATTTTAAAGTGTCCACATAATTTTGTACATAGTGGATTATTTTAGAAAGGGAAGAAATTTGACATTAATGGTCATTGCTTTTTAAAACATGCACTAATTCACTGTTTCTGCTGTATATATGACAAAAGTAAGAAAGCCCCTGGAAATCCCCACCCAGCCGGTGGGGAGCTCCCACCCAGGCAGTGGCAGTGCTGGCAACACTAGCTGCTGTAACCCATGGGGAGGTAGTCACACTCGGACATTCAGAGAGAGGGGTATATTATTGTGGCCCTGGTGGCACAAAATCAAAGGTCTGACTTTGTGGGCTATACTCGGCCTTGTCTTAGGACGGTAAGTTGGTGGTTGTAGACATCCCTCTAGTGGTGTGGGGGCTGTGCTTTGGCAAAGTGGGTGGGGTTATATCCTGCCTGTTTGGCCCTGTCCGGGGGTATCATCGGATGGGGCCACAGTGTCTTCTGATCCCTCCTGTCTCAGCCTCCAGTATTTATGCTGCAGTAGTTTATGTGTCGGGGGGCTAGGGTCAGTCTGTTACATCTGGAGTATTTCTCTTGTCTTATCCGGTGTCCTGTGTGAATTTAAATATGCTCTCTCTAATTCTCTCTTTCTCTCTTTCTTTCTTTCTCTCGGAGGACCTGAGCCCTAGGACCATGCCTCAGGACTACCTGGCATGATGACTCCTTGCTGTCCCCAGTCCACCTGGCCATGCTGCTGCTCCAGTTTCAACTGTTCTGCCTGCGGCTATGGAACCCTGACCTGTTCACCGGACCCTCGACAACTACTATGATTATTATTATTTGACCATGCTGGTCATTTATGAACATTTTGACATCTTGACCATGTTCTGTTATAATATCCACCCGGCACAGCCAGAAGAGGACTGGCCACCCCTCATAGCCTGGTTCCTCTCTAGGTTTCTTCCTAGGTTTTTGGCCTTTCTAAGGAGTTTTTCCTAGGGAGTTTTTCCTAGCCACCGTGCTTCTTTCACATGCATTGCTTTTCTGTTTGGGGTTTTAGGCTGGGTTTCTGTACAGCACTTTGAGATTTCAGCTGATGTACGAAGGGCTATATAAATACATTTGATTTGATTTGACTGCATGGAGATGCTTGGGAACATGGTCAATACGGGGACCATGTTGTGGGTGTATCTGACCTCCATCATCTAGGACGTGACAATGGTTAATAAAATCTCCCCATTTCTGCCCATTTTTTGCAGTTTTGCAGGCTTTTTCATACAGCTGCAACTGTACATGCATTCGTAAATCAAGACCTTTCTTGAGTTGGGCTCTGGAATGGTGCAACTGTTGAGAATGTGAGCCTATGGTTGTGTGGGGGAAAGGGGTTGAGTGTGTATGAGTGTGTATCCCACAACTGTTGTGAGGGAGTAAAATATGTTTGGGACAATATGGAATGATTCACAATAATTGTTTGCTAATATAGTAATTGCTTACAATAATATCATTTTGGTAATGGCGGGACTGGTGAGAGGTAAAAATCCTTTGCAGAAATTGCCTACATTACTACAAATATGAATAGCTAATTATGGAAAATAAGATAAACAGGATTTTAAAAATATATATATTTTTGCTGGCTATATATAATAAAAATCGAGGTGAGGAAATGCATTTGGCGGTTGATCTACTTCTGTTCTGTGAGTGGCACTGTGTGCTCTTTTCGAAGGATGGATCCCAGTCTCTTCAGGGCTATGTGTCACGCCCTAACCATAGAGAGCCCTCTGGGTTCTCTATGGTGTATAGGTCAGAGCGTGACTAGGGGGGGTTCTAGCGTTTGTATTTCTATGTTGGTGGTTTGTATGGTTCCCAAATAGAGGCAGCTGGTAATCGTTACCTCGAATTGGGGATCATATTTAGGTAGCCCTTTTTCCCACCTGCGTTTGTGGGATATTGTTTTGTGTGAGTGCATTCTGCACCACGTAGTTCACGTTTCGTTGAATGTTTTTGTTTAAGTTTCACTTTAAATAAAGATGTGGAACTCAACTCACGCTGCGCCTTGGTCCATCCATTATGACGATTGTGACACTATGGGGGTCGGGGGTGGTCTGCCGGGCATTGGGATGACAACCCAACTCGGGATGAGGAGGGCTTTTAGCGGATGGAATAGTGGGGACCAATTGGAGATTTACTTAGTAGCAATGCAAATATGGTAAAGCTATATAGACACTCAATCATCATGTTACTTTTTAATGGTACGTTTACATATATTTTGATAAATACAATTGAAAGTTGTCTCATTATGGTAAGTGGTGAAATAAGTATAGCCAGTTGTAATGGCTTAGCAGGTAATAAGGAAAGATGATCAGTATTTACCTGGCTAAAAGAGAAGGAATATAATATCTATTGTTTACAGGAAACTCATTCAACATTTTAGATTAAGTTTTGTGGAAAAAGCACTGGGGGACGAAATATATATCTCCCATGGGCAAAGAAATTCAAAAGGGGTGATGGTATTAATTAACAGTAATTTTGATCCAAATAATGATGATCCAAGCTTCTTTGAAAATATATATAAGAATTTATCAACTCTACAAGCAACACTAGACTATATTATTATGGTGGGAGATTTTAATATGGTTTTAAATACATCTATGGACCGTAAAGGAAATCACACTACAAACTATCACCCTCATGCACTTAAGGAAATCATGAATGTCATGGATATATTGGAATTAGTGGATATATGGGGGCTTATATACCCCGACCTAGTGAGATATACATGGCGGCGGCTTAATCAAGCTAGTCATCTTGATTACTTTCTTATGTCATTCTCTCTGGCACCAACAGTTTAAAAAATGTTGATAGGGGACAGAATGTGGTCGGATCATCACATAATTGGCATATATATATTACTCTTACAGAATTTACATGTGGGCGAGGATATTGGAAATTTAATCAAAGCCTACTAGATGATAAATTGTTTATAACTAGGACATAAGAATTTATAACTGACTTTTTCAGACAAAACATAGGTACAGCAGATCCCCTTATCGTATGAGACACTTAAATGTTCCTTTAGAGACCGTGCAATTCAGTACTCATCTATAAAACAAAATAAATTTAGATCAAAAGATTCCATATTAACAAAGGAAATTGAAGGACTAACAGTAAAGTTAGATAGCAATACAAACTGTACCATAGAGGCACAGAATATGATGGAGGAAAAACAAAAACAAATGGAGGAACTTATTCAAGAAAGATCCAGTGTAATATTTTATAAAAATATAGCGAACTGGAAGAAATGTGGGGAAAAATGCACCAAATTCTTTTTCAATCTTCAATATAGAAATGTTACCAAAAATGTATTGAAACTTGTTACAAATTATGGAGTCACACATGATTCACCTAATTATATTTTGAAAGAGAAAGTAAAGTTCTTGACGCTACCCTAGGATAGGGGGCGCCACAGCGCATTTTGAAAAAAATTTGTTCCCATTTTCAACGGCCTACTAATCAAACTCAGAAGCTAGGACATGCATATACTTATTATATATGGATAGAAAACACCCTAAAGTTTCTAAAACTGTTTAAATGGTGTCTGTGAGTATAACAGAACTCATATGGCAGTCAAAACCCCGAGACCGATTGAAACAGGAAGTGGAATTCTGAATTGTGGACTCGACTTCACAGCTTTGCCTATTATTCACAACGTGAGATATCGTTCATTGAGCACTTTCTATTGCTTCCACTAGATGTCCCCAGTCTTTACAAAGTGTTTTGAGCCTTCTACTGTCGAAACTCAATGAAGGAGACGCTGTGGCAATTGGTCACAGTAGGAGAGCCATCAGCATTGTGACGTCGGCGGCCGTGTCTACCCCCACCTTTGGAAACGTTTTGAAACACAATACAATCGTCCCACTCGAATCTTATTGGCTCTCTTGTTGAAACAGGCCCTGAAGATTAATGTTATACAACGTTTGACATGTTTGAACGAACCTAAAGGAGGGAAAAAAGTTATTTTTCAAAACCGCAGTCCTGCGCCCGGATCAGCATTTGGATACAGCCTTCAGACGCGCTAACAACAGCAAGCTAATGGAACATAAAGGATGGACTTTTTCGACCGAAAATACATTTGTCGTGGACCTGGGATTCCTGGAAGTGCTTTCTGATGAAGACAACTAAAGGTAAGGGATTATTGACAATATTATACAAGATTAGATGTGATATGCGATTGTTCCAAGATGGCGCCGAGCTAGGTTTACCAGCTCATTTTCTGAGTATCGCATCCCCTTTTATCTCAAAGTGTGATTACCCTGTAAAGTTAATTTAGATTGACAATATAAAATAAAAAAATCGTTTTCGAATAGTAATTTAGTAAATTGTAGCACTGTTTCCCGGGACGCATTTGAGGGAAAATAGTTAGCCAACGTCAGACGCCGATGTAAAATGCTGTTTCTATATATAAATATGACCTTTATTGAACAAAAGAATGCATGCTGTGTGTAACATGATGTCCTAGGTGTGTCATCTGATGAAGTTTGTAAAAGGTTAGTGCTGCATTTAGCTGTTTTTTGGTTATTTGTGATGCATGTGGTTGGTCGGAAAATTCAAATGATGCTACTTTTACCATGTACTCCTCTAACATAATCTAATGTTGTGCTTTTCCTGTAAAACCTTCTTGAAATCGGACGACGAGGGTCGATTCAAGAGAGGTGTATCTATAAAACGATATGAGACAGTCCTATATTTGAAAAAATATATATATTGAATTTCGTTATGCTAATGTCGCTAGGAGTTTTTCGCTGGAAAATGATCCCGCTAACGGGATGAGACGCTCAAGAGGATTTATTAAGAATGGTTTCAGTCTCCTCCATCTCCACTAACCAAAAATAATTGTATGGAATGTTTTCCTAATAATAAAGTAAAATGAACATCTGTACAGAAAGACTCATGTGAAATTACAGAGGAACTACTTGATGCAATTCAAGCCTTTAAGGCTGGGAAACTTCCAGGGCTGGATAGCATACCAAACTTTTTTTGATATACACAAAGGATAATTATTAGCATGTTTTAAACACTCCTATATAAATGGTAGATTATCGGACACGCAACAAGAAGGTCTGTTATCATTATTACTGAAACAGGACCCAAGTGGTATATATAAAGATCCAGTCCATTTAAAACATTGGAGGCCTATTGCACTTCAGTGTTGTGATGCAAAAATCCTAGCTAAATGCTTGGCGCATAGAATTAAAAAGGTATTGTCAGATATTAATAATCCTAATCAGACAGGTTTTTTAACATGGACAATACATTGGAGACAATATAAGACAAGTACTGGACACAATAGAATACTATGAAATATCGGGGACACCAGGCCTGGTTTTCATAGCTGATTTTGAAAAGACTTTTGATAAAGTACGACTGGAGTTTATATATAAATGCCTGGAATATTTCAATTTTGGGGAATCTTTCATAAAATGGGTTAAAGTTATGTATTTGTTACCTTTTTATTTAACTAGGCAAGTCAGTTAAGAACAAATTCGTATTTTTAATGACGGCCTAGGAACACTGGGTTAACTGTCTTGTTCAGGGGCAGAATGACAGATATTTACCATATCTATTTATTATTGTCATCAAAATGTTAGCTGTTAAAATTAGACCCAAAAATAATATTAACACTGATATTCATGTTTTCTTTTAAAACGCTGATGATTCATGTTTTCTTTTAAAACCACAATTAGAATACCTCCACAGCCTCATAGAGGATCTAGATACTTTGGCTAACCTCTGGATTAAAACCAAATTATGATCACAAAAAAATGCAAATTTAACATTACCATGTAGTTTACCAATAAAATGGTCTGACGGGGATGTGGACATACTTGGTATACAAAACCAAAAAGAAAGAAATGGTCTCACTCCAACACATTTTTATAGAAAGTTAGCAAAATTAGATAAAATCTTACTACCATGGAAAGGGAAATACCTGTCTATTGTGGAAAAATCACCCTGAATAACTCATATCACAGTTTATCTGGTTTTGCCTACACCTAGTGACCTACTTTTTAAATTATATGAACAAAAAACATTTAAGTTTTATTTGGAATGGCAAGCCAGAAAAAATTAAAAGGGCCTATTTCAATAACGAATATGAATTTGGAAGGCAGAAATTATTAAATATTAAAGCATTAGACCTCACTAAAGGCAGCAGTCATACAAAAGTTATACTTAAATCCAAACTGGTTCTCCAATAAATTGGTAGGAATCTCTCATCCCATTTTCAAGAATGTCCTTTTTCCCTTTATACAGATTACATAATGACCATTATTTTTGGAGGAAAAAGGGGATGCTTGCAAGCTGAAGAACACCATCCCAACCGTGTAGCACAGGGGTGGCAGCATCATGTTGTGGGGGTGCTTTGCTGCAGGAGGGACTGGTGCACTTCACAAAATAGATGACATCATGAGGGAGGAAAATTATGTGGATATATTGAAGCAACATCTCAAGACATCCGTCAGGAAGTTAAAGCTAGGTCGCAAATTGGTCGTCCAAATGGACAATGACCCCAAGCATAATTCCAAAGTTGTGGCAAAATGGCTTAAGGACAACAAAGTCAAGGAATTGGAGTGGCCATCACAAAGCCCTGACCTCAATCCCCTAGAAAATATGTGTGCAGAACTGAAAAAGTGTGTGCGAGTAAGCAGGCCTACAAACCTGACGCAGTTAAAGCAGCTCTGTCAGGAGGAATGGGCCAAAACTCACCCAACATATTGTGGGAAGCTTTTGGAAGGCTACCCAAAATGTATGAACCAAGTTAAACAGTTTTAAGGCAATGCTACCAAATACTAATTGAGTGTATGTAAACTTCTGACCCACTGGGAATGTGATGAAAGAAATAAAACCTGAAATAAATAATTCTCTCTGCTATTATTCTTCCATTTCACATTCTTAAAATAAATAGGTGATCCTAACTGACCTAAGACAGGGAATGTTTACTAGGATTAAATGCCAGGAATTGTGATAAACAGAGTTTAAATTATTTGGCTAAGGTGTATGTAAACTTCCGACTTCAACTCTATGTATATGTGTATATGTATTGTTTATATATATATATACACTGCTCAAAAAATAAAGGGAACACTAAAATAACACATCCTAGACCTGAATGAATGAAATAATCTTATTAAATACTTTTTTCTTTACATAGTTGTATGTGCTGACAACAACATCACACAAAAATAATCAATGGAAATCCAATTTATCAAACCATGGAGGTCTGGATTTGGAGTCACACTCAAAATTAAAGTGGAAAACCACACTACAGGCTGATCCAACTTTGATGTAATGTCCTTAAAACAAGTCAAAATGAGGCTCAGTAGTGTGTGTGGCCTCCACGTGCCTGTATGACCTCCCTACAACACCTGGGCATGCTCCTGGTGAGGTGGCGGATGGTCTCCTGAGGGATCTCCTCCCAGACCTGGAGTAAAGCATCCGCCAACTCCTGGACAGTCTGTGGTGCAACGTGGCGTTGGTGGATGGAGCGAGACATGATGTCCCAGATGTGCTCAATTGGATTCAGGTCTGGGGAACGGGCGGGCCAGTCCATAGCATCAATGCCTTCCTCTTGCAGGAACTGCTGACACACTCCAGCCACATGAGGTCTAGCATTGTCTTGCATTAGGAGGAACCCAGGGCCAACCGCACCAGCATATGGTCTTACAAGGGGTCTGAGGATCTCATCTCGGTACCTAATGGCAGTCAGGCTACCTCTGGCGAGCACATGGAGGGCTGTGCGGCCCCCCCAAAGAAATGCCACCCCACACCATGACTGACCCACCGCCAAACCGGTCATGCTGGAGAATGTTGCAGGCAGCAGAACGTTCTCCACGGCATCTCAAGACTCTGTCACGTCTGTCACGTGCTCAGTGTGAACCTGCTTTCATCTGTGAAGAGCACAGGGCGCCAGTGGCGAATTTGCCAATCTTGGTGTTCTCTGGCAAATGCCAAACGTCCTGCACGGTGTTGGGCTGTAAGCACAACCCCCACCTGTGGACGTCGGGCCCTCATACCACCCTCATGGAGTCTGTTTCTGACCGTTTGAGCAGACACATGCACATTTGTGGCCTGCTGGAGGTCATTTTGCAGGGCTCTGGCAGTGCTTCTCCTGCTCCTCCTTGCACAAAGGTGGAGGTAGCGGTCCTGCTGCTGGCTTGTTGCCCTCCTACGGCCTCCTCCACGTCTCCTGATGTACTGGTCTGTCTCCTGGTAGCGCCTCCATGCTTTGGACACTATGCTGACAGACACAGCAAACCTTCTTGCCACAGCTCGCATTGATGTGCCATCCTGGATGAGCTGCACTACCTGAGCCACTTGTGTGGGTTGTAGACTCCGTCTCATGCTACCACTAGAGTGAAAGCACCGGCAGCATTCAAAAGTGACCAAAACATCAGCCAGGAAGCATAGGAACTGAGAAGTGGTCTGTGGTCCCCACCTGCAGAACCACTCCTTTATTGGGGGTGTCTTGCTAATTGCCTATAATTTCCACCTGTTGTCTATTCCATTTGCACAACAGCATGTGAAATTTATTGTCAATCAGTGTTGCTTCCTAAATGGACAGTTTGATTTCACAGAAGTGTGATTGACTTGGAGTTACATTGTGTTGTTTAAGTGTTCCCTTTATTTTTTTAAGCAGTATATTTTGCATATGGGTGGCCCCGGGAATCAAACCCACAACCCTGATGGTGCAACTACAATGCTCTACCAACTGGGCTACAGAGGACCTTGCAGAGTAAACCACAAAGACCAGGGAGTTTTTCATTATTGTGTGTGTAGATGGCTGAATTCTTTTTTATTTAATCCATTTTGAATTCAGGCTATAACACATCAAAATGTGGAGTAAGTCAAGAGGTATGAATACTTTCTGAAGGCAAAGGTGGTGCTCACTCCCTAAAGTTTTCAAGTATGTTGTCAAATATGAAAATGGTTACCTAAATGATCCATAAATAGAGGAAGACATAAATAAATGACACAGGATTTCATAAGAATTGCCAACTAGGTCTGTTTGTTTTGATAAAAATTTCCTCGCCTGCCTTATTGAAACCAAAGGGAAAAGTACAAGCTGAGTACTTATTTATAGCCCAAAATACTGCAATCAAGCCCATCTCCTGACTCCTCCAAAACTTGAGTTTTAGGCTACTGTTTCTACCCTCCTCCTCTGTGGATGGTACTTATGTGAATTAGCCACTCCGCTCTGAGAGAGGAGATACAGCAGCACGACAAAATTACTTTATATAACAAGTGTTCTGTGCAACACAGCATTGACAACTATATGGTACCTCTAACCAGGGGCGTTCTTTTTATATATACACTGCTCAAAAAAGTAAAGGGAACACTTAAACAACACAATGTAAATCCAAGTCGATCACACTTCTGTGAAATCAAACTGTCCACTTAGGAAGCAACACTGATTGACAATACATTTCACATGCTGTTGTGCAAATGGAATAGACAACAGGTGGAAATTATAGGCAATAAGAAAGACACCCCCAATAAAGGAGTGGTTCTGCAGGTGGTGACCACAAACCACTTCTCAGTTCCTATGCTTCCTGGCTGATGTTTTGGTCACTTTTCACTCTAGTGGTAGCATGAGACGGAGTCTACAACCCACACAAGTGGCTCAGGTAGTGCAGCTCATCCAAGATGGCACATCAATGCGAGCTGTGGCAAGAAGGTTTGCTGTGTCTGTCAGCGTAGTGTCCAGAGCATGGAGGCGCTACCAGGAGCCAGGCCAGTACGTCAGGAGACGTGGAGGAGGCCATAGGAGGGCAACATCCCAGCAGCAGGACCGCTACCTCCGCCTTTGTGCAAGGAGGAGCAGGAGGAGCACTGCCAGAGCCCTGCAAAATGACCTCCAGCAGGCCACAAATGTGCATGTGTCTGCTCAAACGGTCAGAAACAGACTCCATGAGGGTGGTATGAGGGCCCGACGTCCACAGGTGGGGGTTGTGCTTACAGCCCAACACTGTGCAGGACGTTTGGCATTTGCCAGAGAACACCAAGATTGGCAAATTCGCCACTGGCGCCCTGTGCTCTTCACAGATGAAAGCAGGTTCACACTGAGCACGTGACAGATGTGACAGAGTCTTGAGATGCCGTGGAGAACGTTCTGCTGCCTGCAACATCCTCCAGCATGACCGGTTTGGCGGTGGGTCAGTCATGGTGTGGGGTGGCATTTCTTTGGGGGGCCGCACAGCCCTCCATGTGCTCGCCAGAGGTAGCCTGACTGCCATTAGGTACCGAGATGAGATCCTCAGACCCCTTGTGAGACCATATGCTGGTGCGGTTGGCCCTGGGTTACTCCTAATGCAAGACAATGCTAGACCTCATGTGGCTGGAGTGTGTCAGCAGTTCCTGCAAGAGGAAGGCATTGATGCTATGGACTGGCCCACCCATTCCCCAGACCTGAATCCAGTTGAGCACATCTGGGACATCATGTCTCGCTCCATCCACCAACGCCACGTTGCACCACAGACTGTCCAGGAGTTGGCGGATGCTTTAGTCCAGGTCTGGGAGGAGATCCCTCAGGAGACCATCCGTCACCTCATCAGGAACATGCCCAGGCGTTGTAGGGAGGTCATACAGGCACGTGGAGGCCACACACACTACTGAGCCTCATTTTGAATTGTTTTAAGGACATTACATCAAAGTTGGATCAGCCTGTAGTGTGGTTTTCCTCTTTAATTTTGAGTGTGACTCCAAATCCAGACCTCCATGGGTTGATAAATTGGATTTCCATTGATTATTTTTGTGTGATTTTGTTGTCAGCACATTCAACTATGTAAAGAAAAAAGTATTTAATAAGATTATTTATTTCATTCAGATCTAGGATGTGTTGTTTAAGTGTTCCCTTTATTTTTTTGAGCAGTGTATATACATGCATGACTGTAAATCGCTTTGGATAAAAGTGTCTGCTAAAAGGCGTATATAATTTGAACTTCACTGCCTCACTGAGGGGCTTTACAGATAATTGTATGTGTGTGGTACAGAGAGTAGGTAATCATTAAAAATCATGTTAAACAGTATTATTGCACACAGAGTGAGTCCACTCAACATATTATGTGACTTGTTAAGCACATTTTCTCTCCTGAAAGTATTGAGGCATCAAATAACAAAGGGGTTGAATACTTATTGATTCAAGACAATTCAGATTTTCAATTTCTATTAATTTGAAACAATTACTAAAACATAGTTCCACTTTGACATTATGGGGTATTGTGTGTAGATAAATTACACAAAATCTCAGTTTAACCCATTTTAAATTCAGACTGTGACACAACAAACTGTGCAAAGGTCAAGGAGTGTGAATACTTTAAGGCACTGTATATAGTGTTGTGTAATTTACTAGACATCAAAGCTATTAAATGCACTGATGGCTTTTTTACTGTCACTGGTATAAGCCTGAGCCAATGAATGAATGAGTAATGGGCTTAATGTGAGTGTACTGTAGTGCATTGGATATGCCTGCTCATTGTTGTGTAAATTCATACTGAGATAGACTGTCATTTCTTCAAACAATCATCTTTATTTAATATTGATTCATTATTGCAATAATTACCTTTACAGAAATGCAGAGTTCTTTATGTAGCTGACACTAAGAATGCTTATGTCATGGCTGGTTCCACCCCTCCCATGCAGACCAAGGGCACCATAAGCCACCATGTTGTGGTTATCTGCACCTGGTATTGTTTTAACCTCCAACCTGGCTTAGTTTCCCATAACAAGACAATGAGGGATTGTTCTAAACTCTCCAGGCTATCTCAGTTACACCCACCACATCTTGTCTATGTATTGCAGTCTTTAACTAATTTGTCAACTCAAGCCATCTCTAGTGACCATACGCCTAGATTGGGAACTAGAGCAGAGACCATAAAAACACAGCATTAGCACGACAGCAATGTCTTACTGTTAGTTACATTTTAATTGCTAATTATTAATATCAAACAAATCAGGTAAATGCAGAATTTTTCTATCACATTATAGACTCACCTCTGTTGGCTGGTAAACACAGCGTTCAACCACTCCACTCTACCCTCTGCACGAACAACATAGCAGCATTGTACAGTCAAACTAGGTAGAGGAAATTAACTGGAAATCTAGAAGAAACTCTTTAGATTTAAAGTAGCCTATGATCTATGCAGGCAGATGATAGTGTGTTGTGATTATGTACAATCACACAGGGAGACTTATCTTCATATCTTTAACACCTGCACACACATGCACAAAGAGTCACATTCTACATACACTATGGTTCATAAAGTGTATAAATGGCATCATCAGTGCATATGGCTTTTTCCAGCAATCACAAAATTATCTTCAATTAGCTTAGAAATCCACATTTGCCTGTTGCATTCTTGATGAAGCATGCCTCTATGACAACAGAAATGTGAGGAACAATTAGTTCCCATTGGTGACACTAGGAGCTGTCCTGTGACAGGTGGAGCCATTTAAAACACTTTGAAAATGCCAACCAGGGGAGAAGAAAAACATGATGAAGGCATCATAAAAGGTGAGCTATGTTTCTTTTTTCTTCAAACATCTTCATCCCATTTTGAATGTGTTGTTAATTATCATAATATGACTTATTTGCTTCAGAGGCATTCTGATGGTTGAGTGGTGGGGTATGGGGTAAGAGATCAAAGTGAGAGAGTTTGTCTCTGAGCTTTGGGTGCACAAAAGACCCATCTGTCTCAATTAAAATATTCTGTCTGCTTTAGACCAAGCTGCTCATGAAATGCTCTGGGGAGTTTGTTTGTTTTGTTGACCATATTGTACCCTCTTATTGACTTTATGTATTGAGTTTGATTGAGCTTGCCTGGTACAATGGAACCAATGGAATAGTCCCCAAAGTGCAAACCCTACCATTCTGGTACTCCAGACAGGCTCAATCAAATGTTCAAAATAAAATAAATCCTATTTGAACCCATGTGTGTTGTATACAGTTTGTGTATCTGTTGCCTCTGGACACCATTGGCAATTAGATGACTCATCTCAGGGGGTTTATCATGCACATTGTCTGAAATAAAAAAATAAAAAACTGTAGCCACATGTACAGTGTAAAGAGGCAATCTGGCAAAGATAATATACTTGCATGCTTCATGAGAAAGCCTAACAGTGTAACAATATTCATGGAACTGTAAAGTGATGGAAAGTGATTCAGAGAAGTTGACCAAATATTTATGGTACAGCTACAGCTTAAGATATGAAAGGTAAATGCAGTTACCATGCTTCATTTTAAACATGCATGTACCATGAGACAGTGTCATTGGTGAAATATTTTTCATGTGGGATAGCAGATGTTAATTTTTTTTAAAGGCAATACATTTTCTCTGTAGTTTTTGCTTGGTTTATGTAATCATTTCGTTTTTGGTTGATTGTGGATAAAATGGATGTGATAGCTAACAGGGGTCAGAATTATGTAAAAGTAGGACTCACGTGCAAGGACGGAGATTTTGCTTTGTGCTGCCTGACCAGATGCAGGATTTTTACACCTTTGATATCATACAATCCAGAGGGGGAGGTAAAACCGCAAAACTCTCTCGAAGTCAGATTTGGCAAACCCGATACATATTGTCAAATTTTGCATGCACCATGATGCCTTCTTTATTAATCCTTTTATCTTGTAACAGGAGATGGTGAGAGGCGTGACAGGAAGCAAAGAATGTCCTCGTGTTTTAATTAGAGTAAGAAAAACAAATCCCCTCCGTTTCAGCAACATGAGAAAATCTGATAAACACTGATTGCTGAGTGAGTCACCATTAAATAGTAGTGGGCTCTGCACTGTATGGCAATTTACCCCCAAAGCCACAGGCATCTCTTGGATTTTATGTTGGAAAAACTTTGGGTGTTTTCACATATAGTCCTCTTTAAAATAACCAATCTCATTTCTTTTTAAAGTGAACTCTGGGGTAAAAAAAAATGAAATAATTCACACTGCCCTTGCCTTTTAAAACATTTTTTTTTACCTTTATTTAACCAGGCAAGTCAGTTGAGAACAAATTCTTATTTTACAATGACAGCCTACCGGGGAACAGTGGGTTAACTGTCTTGTTCAGGGGCAGAACGACAGATTTAAGCTTTCTGACAATATCAGATATGTCTTTGTTCTGGGAATTGTTCTTGTTACTTACAACCTCATGCTAATCACATTAGCCTACGTTAGCGTAACCGTCCTGTGGACGGGACACCGATCCTGAAGAAGTAACAAATTCTTATTTACAATGATGGCCTGCCATGGGCTAACTGCCTTGTTCAGGGACAGAAGACATATTTAAAATGAGGACTTTGAAAGAGGACTTTTTTGCCAGCTCATTTCACCTATTTTGTGGTCCATGTCCTCTTTGCATTTACATTGCTATGTTTAGAGAGGAACCAATATCTTTTTACAACATTCACTCAATGCACTCTGGGTTTTTACAAGGTGCAGGAGAAGCCATTCCATTAGAACGTGTTATCGGACAGCTAGATATAACTAAGCTAATAGATTGCAAAAGGTGGGACATAATAATTGTAAACAGAAGATACTATTAACGTATAAATATTATTGGTAACAGAATAAATTGTAGAAGAATAACTGAAGATGAAATAATGCTGTAATTGAAAATGGTACACCCAATGTAGGCTAAGAGCTAGAATTAATTTTGTGGCCTATGTTGTGATTCTCAGCAAATATGTTGTTGTCTTCTCACACTATTGAAACCCCACAATGGAATGTTTATGAAGCTCTCGTTTGTGGCACCAATGTGAGGGGTTAAGGCAGGGGAAACGTTGTTGCACTAGTCTAATGTGTGGTGCGGGAATAATGACAAGCGCACCTGGGTAGCTTTGCTTTCAGATTTCCCTAAAAAAAGTGAACGGGACCGCGGAATTCAAGCGAGCCGATCTCAGACCACCTCTCGAGTTCGCTTTGTGGTCACTTTTGTGGGGTCTGAGTTCTTTTGAAGTGTTCACACTGCACAAAATATTTAGCGAAACAAACTGAAAGGGACCAAGTATGGAAACTGTTGGGGCTAGGGGGCAGTATTTTCACAGCTGGATAAAAAAATTTACCCAATTTAATCTGGTTACTAATCCTACCCAGTAACTAGAATATGCATATACTTATTATATATGGATAGAAAACACCCTAAAGTTTCTAAAACTGTTTGAATGGTGTCTGTGAGTATAACAGAACTCATTTGGCAGGCAAAACCCTGAGACAGATTCTGACAGGAAGTGGATACCTGATGTGTTGAATTGCCTTTAAGCCTATGCCATTGAAAAACACAGGGGCTGATGAATGTTTTGGCACTTCCTATTGCTTCCACTAGATGTCACCAGCCTTTACAAAGTGTTTTGAGTCTTATACTGTGAGATCTGACCGAACAAGAGCCTTGGAACGGTGATGGCCCATTAGACACCTGGCGTGCGAGTTCATGTTGGGTACTCTCGTTCCAATACGTTTTAAAAGAGAACCCAATCGTCCGCCTTGAATTTTATTCATGTTCTGGTTAAAAAAGGCACTAATGATTTATGCTATACAACGTTTGACATGTTTGAACGAACGTAAATATATTTTTTCCGTTCGTGAAGTGAAGTGAAGTCCGGCTGGCTTAGATCATGTGCTAACAACACGGAGCTTTTTGGACATAAATGATGAGTTTTTTTAACAAAACTACATTCGTTATGGACCTGGGATTCCTGGAAGTGACATCTGATGAAGAGAATCAAAGGTAATGGATTATTTACATAGTATTTTCGATTTTAGATCTCTCCAAAATGGCAGTTAGTCTGTATTGCAAAGCGTATTTTTCTGGGCGCAGTGCTCAGATTATTGCAAAGTGTGATTTCCCAGTAAGGTTCATTTTAAATCTGGCAAGTCCATTGCGTTCAAGAGATGTAAATCTATAATTCTTTGAATGACAATATAATATTTTACCAATGTTTTCTAATATTAATTATTTATTTTGTTGTACTGACTTGACTGCCGGTTATTGGAGGGAAACGTTACCCTGAACATCAACGCCATAGTAAAACGCTGTTTTTGGATATAAATATGAACTTGATAGAACTAAAAATGCATGCATTGTCTAACATAATGTCCTAGGAGTGTCATCTGATGGAGATTGTAAAAGGTTAGTGCATAATTTTAGCTGATTTTATGGTTTTGGTGACGCCTGTCTTTGAATTGACAATACATTACACACAGCTATTGTCAATGTACTCTCCTAACATAACCTAACTTTATGCTTTCGCCGTAAAACCTTTTTGAAATCGGACAACGTGGTTAGATTAAGGAGATGTTTATCTTTCAAAGGGTGTAAGATAGTTGTATGTTTGAAAAATTAGAATTTTGACAATTATTTGGTTTCAAATTTGCCGCTCTTGAAATGCACCTGCTGTTGATGGGGTGCGCCACGGGTGGCACGCTAGCGTCCTAAATAGCCCCAAGAGGTTTTAAAGAGGACTATGTGAAAACACCCCGTAGTTACAATCCAACAATTTTTTATGTAACAGAATTTCTTCAAATCGCTTTTCTTCATGTCCTGGAGGAATTTGTGACAGGACAGAGTGATAAACCTTATTCATAATAACCTTTCTTTCTTCTTCCACCTCCATTTCTGTAACTTTACCACTGAACATAAGAAGTGACTAAGTTTGGTCCTTGGCATCTCCAACAAAGCAAGATGACGCATGCAGCTCCAGGACCTCTGACCCATGGTTGCCAGGTGTCTTTATACCCCAGATTCAGGTCACAGAGGTTGCATACTATGATGATAAAAATATTGTACTGTGCAGTCTTCATGCTGACTGACACAAGCAGACAGCCAGGCCAGTGAATAGGTGTGTGTATTGTGTGTGTTTGCTTCCCCCCTCTCTCTCTGTGGTCTCTCACTCTCTCCCTGTGAGGCAATTTTATTAGGAGGTTTGGCTGTTATAGGCTGTTTCCCAGGGCTCTATGGCTCTGTCACAAAAGATTACGCTGTGAAGGGACAGGCAACATGAAGGCTTTTCCCTGGTCCCAGCGGTCTAACCACCCCTCTCTGATGGGCAGGGACAAAATGGAACACTCTCTCTCAATTCCGCTCAACCCTTTATGCTTCACATCTCACAGGCTGGATAGAGAGAGAGTCACTCACCTCCACTGCTGTTGGGGTACAACTGACAGGCATCTCTACAAGGCAACCACATGGCCACATCTCTAGTGCTAGGGCTAGGATCTCATGAGCTCTGTTTCACATGCCGTGCAACGATAGCACACTGTGTGAGTACACTATAGATAAAAATATTTGTTTACATTGAAACATCTCCCAAATGATTTGAGACAGGAAAATACAGTATGTACAGTGCTTGTGTCTTGCGTATTTACACACTAATATCAGGGGTAGTGAAAATGTCTTAAAGCTTCTTAACTTAAATCTATAGTGATATATATATACAAATCAAGATGTACCAATCCATTTACCTTGAATATATTTTGGGCTGAAACCCTTCATCCCTTGCTAGCTTTATCCTCAAGTGTGAGCTTCACTTACACATGGATATCAGCCCTGTAATCTCGAGATACCCCTTAAATACCCACAGAGAGAGGGACAGCCTCCAAGGCTCACCTCCACCTAAGGAAACCTCATTTTCATACGCCAATCTCCCCTCACTTCAATCACCAGGCTCTTTGCGTTGTTCGTTCATTATGTGTGTGTGGCATATTGAAACCTATTAGATGTTTAATTTCCCCTTGCAAATACAACTAAAGGGACCTCCTTTTGAGTTTCAAGGTATCCTTGCCATATCAATATGTTTAACTTAAGGAGATTAATAGCCGTAGAACATACTTTAATCAAAATAGGCAACCTTGAGGACGCAACCTATTTCTACTAAGTTGTATTGCTTACAAGTTAGTGGTGAAGCAGGAGGATCATTCTTGAGGCCAATTCTTCCCATTTTCTCTTCAGGAGCGAACATTAAGTTGAAACTCAAGCACACTCTGCAGCAAAGACGTTGATACAATCAAGTGCTTTACTTGGCATTCTTGCTAAGAGGCTATAAGCATGCTCCAAGCTATTAAATGTTTTATGCCATAGATCCACAACTTCACCCCGGGCGATCAAACGGCTCACAATTCAAACCTAAACCCGCGAGAGTGATCCTTTGCGGTTGGTGTCCAGACCCTGACCCCACCCAGTGTTGTTTAGGTAAACATGACATAGGAGTGAACTCATTGGTCCAGCTTGTTTATGGGCCACAAACATCAGAGTAATGAAGGACATTAACAAAGGCATGCCTGCTTTGCACTTTCTCCTCGTTTATACTCGTTTATATGTTTCAGGGGAGGACCGCCCAGTCATTGATCTTCTGTGGGGGAGTTTCTCCTCTCAACATGCAAAGGGCAAACAGACATGCAACAGTTAGCACAATCAAGATATAAAAGCAGAAAGCTTGAAATACTTTTTTCCAACTATTTAATACATTGTAACGGCTGTTCAACTTCCAATAGTTGGCATTCCTACCCGCTTTGATATTTAGAATAAAAAAATACATTTACACATGATTTGAGTCAATTAACATTATTTAGTATTTTCTTCTTCAAGTTAAAATAAAAAATTTGGGCACTGATAAGCACCTAAATTGGTACGCAGTGGCTATACAGTAAAATGTTATAAATGACGTCAGAGCTCAGCCTCTGTGCTTCACAGCGCTGTAAGGATTTTGATTGACAGACATTCTGAATTTGAGCACCAGACGTGACAGGTTCCCCCATCCTTCCTGTTAATTGGGCCACTTTTCCAAATGTTTTGTTGTCTGAGTGAGGGAAATTCTGTAACATTTTGTAAAAATCAGGCTGTAATCAATTCTGTAATCAATTCTGTAAAAATCAGGCTCTGCGCTTCACAGCGATGTAAGGATTTTGATTGACAGCCGTTCTGAACTTTAGCACTACGCGAGACAGGTTCCCCCATCCTTCTCGCTAATTGCCAACTTTTGTAAAGGTTTTGTTGTCTGAGTGAGAGAAATTCTGTCAATTAAGAGGACTCAATGTATTATGAAAGATGAGACGTTGAGTATTATAATAAATGCAGATTTGATGTCATGCAAGCAAGCCAAACACCCGTGAGTCCAAATGTGCATTTCACATTTCCATATCATAAAGCTCATGTCATATACAGTGTCAATGCTTATTATTACTATATTTGATGTACAGTTACAAGATGACATGGCGTCATAACCTGGGTTGTTCTGAACAGCTTATGTTTGTCTATTGTGAAGAAAATTTGCCACAGAACACGCACCTGAATATACGCACGACACCTTTCAATGCACACCAAAATTACAATCTGTTTCTCTGAATTGCCTGTGAAAGCCTAACACTTTAAGATCATATTTTATAACTTAACTAGTCATGTTGGCAATAGAACAAGCTTTCAAATTATAATGTTATTGTGTGATGGCGGGGATGCAGGGTTGTGTTTTAAACAAACTACAAGTGTGCTTGCTCTAGTTCCTCAACGGCACAGCTACGAGAGCTCAAAAAAGCACTGTTCCTTGAGTCATAAAAGTTGATTGAAATTACTTAGGAACTGTGCACACTTGGGGGGGGGGCACAGTTAGTCCTCTCACTCAAACCCTTGTCATTATTTTGTCTTATGTTGCACCTACCCAACATTTTCAAGGAATATTCATATTCTTAACATGTTACTGAATGTATCCAGAGTACTTTCAGATTTCATTATCAACAACTGCAGTGAAAAGTATACTAAATGTAAAACGCACATAAAGTCAACAGTGTAATGTTTGGATTCAGTCTTCTGTCAGGTGAACTGATGTGTTCTCAACTTTGGTCTAATACATTTCCCATAATCTCCAAACTGTTCCCTTTCAATTGCTACCATGCTTATGAATATGCTTTTCATAGAGTATTTCTTCTGTAAGAAACATTTCAATTTAGCCCTATCCATATAAGACAATTCCCACAAGGTTTAAGGTTGAAGAGAAGTTATGCATATCGCATATTCCCCATTTTTTTGGATTCTGTAAAGTCAATTACTCATTGGAGGTTTCGGATGAAACATTTATTTTGGAGAGAATCTCTGAATCTGAGTGTACAGGAGATTATAGATGAATAACTGTAAAGGTGATGATTAACCGTGAAGTTAAGTGGTTTATTGATAAGGATAATTTTGATCCTGTTCACAGTGATGTCTCTTGTGTGATGGTGTCGCACAGGTAACATTTGCACACAGGTTTGAAATAGATCAGTCAGGATTAGCGAAGAGTATGATGATTCATTTACATGTTTAAACCTATTTTTCACTGCAATTCTATTTATGCATTGTAGACAATAGACTATAATTTCCTTTGTGTGGATAAATTACATGGCTTTCTCTTTGAAGGCAACATAGTGAGCATTATAAATTGAGGCAACTGCTCCCTACAAATGGAATGGGTATATCCATGTGAGGGCTAGTTAATTACAAAATAGCATTACTTGAGGAACATCAAAGAAACCTATAAGATAAATAAAACAAGTTATAGTTTTTGAATGCTTAGAAGTCATCAATACTTTAACTTTTGTGAGAATTTTCTTCCCAGGATTCCTCAGTGTATCTATATTGGAGACTGACAAAGGGCATTAACCAACATTGGCCCCATGGCCCAGGCAAGGGCATATCTCTCTCAATGAAATGTTTGCTGCAGTCGAGTAATAAATCACAAGATGCACTCTGCCTGCAGATTGGCTAAACAACATAAACACAAGTGGGAATGGGCTATCTCTGCAACATCACACATGAAAGGTATTCCCATGCTCTTATTGAAGTATAGCCTATCTTTAGTCAGACAGGTAAAGTGAAAAGCAAATTGTTTGTTCTAAACAAACAACCACTATTAAATTGGAACCATCATTAAAACAAAATAACAGCTCTGTTCCATTAGCTGAAATGTAAAAATGTTGTGTTTGTATCCAATTATGCAAATAAATGTGTCTGCAAAATGTGCATTGGGTTGTTTTGACTTGTAAACAATGCAGTTCAATAATTGCAAGATGCCTGGTAAGCACATTTTGCTAGAGGAGAATGTGTGATAACCAGTTGTTGCATGTAGGGTATATGAAGATAGGATGGTACATTGCCAAATTTGGCAGTATAAAATATATTGCCAAGCTTTAACTATTGATACTATTATGATACTATTTCTCAGCCAGAAATAAATCTGAATAATTCAGTTTTAAAGCTGAAAATGTCAACATGTTTGTTTATCTCTCTCAACATCATTTAATTTTAGTGTGACATGGATAATCAGTAGCTGCCATCATTAGTGGGTGTAATGCTGCTAGCCAATGAACAAAATACCACTTAATTCAGATTTAACGGTATGGGTAAATCTGTGCTCCATTTCCACTCAGTGTCTGTTATGTTAGTTGAAACACCATGTTTAAAACACTAGGTTTAACTTTCCAAGTGGGTGTGTGTTTATGTGGATGCGAGTTCACTAAAATATTAATGTGTTCATGTTCACCAGGGAAAACTAGAGAAATCCTCCCCTTGTGTGTTTACAAGCAGACACAGAGGAATAGCATTTTTGTGCAGTGTAGTTTGCATTTGTATGCATAAATGCATGCTTTGTCAAAACACTTGCAGGTTATTTCAGGAGAAGTGCAGAGGCACACAATAACAGGAAGCGTAGCTTATTTCACATTTCAGAGCCATGTAATACTGTACAGAAATACTGGATGTTGTGTCTGAGTTCCGGAGTTCCAAATTGAGCAGCAGCTGCTGAAAAATTGAGCTCCTACAAATATTGAAATTTACATGGTTTTTAGAGTGAAGTACTTCGGAATAAAGCAAAAAAGAACTGCAAGACTGAATAGGAGAAAAAACAAGCAACAAACAAAGAAGATTGGCTTTTGAAAAAAGTTACTATTTTTCATAAAATTGTAGTTATCTTAGCTAGCTGAATTGTTTACCAGTTGCTAAGCAGTTGCTAGGGACTCTTTTGGAAGAAGCTAGCTAGCTAACGAAGAATAACAAAAAATATCTAGTTAACAGAAGAAAAGAAAGAGAAAATCAGGACAGAAGAAAAAGGATATCAAAGTGAAACAGTTCTCTAAAGACACGAGACAATAATACAAGAAACAACACTTCTGTAGCTTGTCAACTATGTGTCTGTCTATCCCTGTTCTCTCCCCTCTGCACAGGCCATACAAACGCTTCACACCGCGTGGCCGCTGCCACTCTAACCTGGTGGTCCCAGCGCGCACGACCCATGTGGAGTTCCAGGTCTCTGGCAGCCTCTGGAACTGCCGGTCTGCGGCCAACAAGGCTGAATTCATCTCAGCCTATGCTACCCTCCAGTCCCTAGACTTCCTGGCGCTGACGGAAACATGGATTACCACAGATAACACTGCTACTCCTACTGCTCTCTCCTCGTCTGCCCACGTATTCTCGCATACCCCTAGAGCATCGAGCCAGCTGGGTGGTGGCACTGGAATCCTCATCTCTCCCAAGTGGACATTCTCTCTTTCTCCCCTGACCCATCTGTCTATCTCCTCATTTGAATTCCATGCTGTCACAGTTACCAGCCCTTTCAAGCTTAACATCCTTATCATTTATCGCCCTCCAGGTTCCCTTGGAGAGTTCATCAATGAGCTTGACGCCTTGATAAGTTCCTTTCCTGAGGATGGCTCACCTCTCACATTTCTGGGTGACTTTAACCTCCCCACGTCTACCTTTGACTCATTCCTCTCTGCCTCCTTCTTTCCACTCCTCTCCTCTTTTGACCTCACCCTCTCACCTTCCCCCCTACTCACAAGGCAGGCAATACGCTTGACCTCATCTTTACTAGATGCTGTTCTTCCACTAATCTCATTGCAACTCCCCTCCAAATCTCCGACCACTACCTTGTATCTCCTGCTATCTCTCTCAGAATGACCTTCTTGATCCTAATCAGTCAGGTTTCAAGACTGGGCATTCAACTGAGACTGCTCTTCTCTGTGTCACGGAGGCTCTCCGCACTGCTAAAGCTAACTCTCTCTCCTCTGCTCTCATCCTTCTAGACCTATCTGCTGCCTTTGATACTGTGAACCATCAGATCCTCCTCTCCACCCTCTCCGAGTTGGGCATCTCCGGCGCGGCCCACGCTTGGATTGCGTCCTACCTGACAGGTCGCTCCTACCAGGTGGCGTGGCGAGAATCTGTCTCCGCACCACGTGCTCTCACCACTGGTGTCCCCCAGGGCTCTGTTCTAGGCCCTCTCCTATTCTCGCTATACACCAAGTCACTTGGCTCTGTCATATCCTCACATGGTCTCTCCTATCATTGCTATGCAGACGACACACAATTAATCTTCTCCTTTCCCCCTTCTGATAACCAGGCGGCGAATCGCATCTCTGCATGTCTGGCAGACATATCAGTGTGGATGACGGATCACCACCTCAAGCTGAACCTCGGCAAGACGGAGCTGCTCTTCCTCCCGGGGAAGGACTGCCCATTCCATGATCTCGCCATCACGGTTGACAACTCCCTTGTGTCCTCCTCCCAGAGTGCTAAGAACCTTGGCGTGATCCTGGACAACAACCTGTTGTTCTCCACTAACATCAAGGCGGTGACCCGATCCTGTAGGTTCATGCTCTACAACATTCGCAGAGTACGACCCTGCCTCACACAGGAAGCGACGCAGGTCCTAATCCAGGCACTTGTCATCTCCCGTCTGGATTAATGCAACTCGCTGTTGGCTGGGCTCCCTGCCTGTGCCATTAAACCCCTACAACTCATCCAGAACGCCGCAGCCCGTCTGGTGTTCAACCTTCCCAAGTTCTCTCACGTCACCCCGCTCCTCTGCTCTCGCCACTGGCTTCCAGTTGAAGCTCGCATCCGCTACAAGACCATGGTGCTTGCCTACGGAGCTGTGAGGGGAACGGCACCTCCATACTTTCAGGCTCTGATCAGGCCCTACACCCAAACAAGGGCACTGCGTTCATCCACCTCTGGCCTGCTGGCCCCCCTACCTCTGAGGAAGCACGGTTCCCGCTCAGCCCAGTCCAAACTGTTCGCTGCTCTGGCACCCCAATGGTGGAACAAGCTCCCTCACGACGCCAGGACAGCGGAGTCAATCACCACCTTCCGGAGACACCTGAAACCCCACCTCTTTAAGGAATACCTGGGATAGGATAAAGTAATCCTTCTAACCCCCCCCCCCCTTAAAAGATTTAGATGCACTATTGTAAAGTGGTTGTTCCACTGGATATCATAAGGTGAATGCACCAATTTGTAAGTCGCTCTGGATAAGAGTGTCTGCTAAATGACTTAAATGTAAATGTAAATGTGTCTTCCATCTTCTTTCATTCAGCCCTGCCTCACCAAGATATCGGCTGCTCTCTTTTTCTTTAGCTGTGACTGAAATAAGATAGCAGCTGCCCTTTCTGGGCCAAGTCAAAAATCCATACGTTGCTTCTTCAATTATTGGCAATCGATGTCTATTTGGCTGTAATTCATCAAGACTGAGTTTTTTTATTCATACTGTAAAATATTACCTTTTGGGTTTTTATCCAAAACATTTTCACAAAAATATATCCTCTTCATAAGTGCAATGTAAAACATTTCCTGTAATTTGACAGTAAATTACTGGCAGCAAAGTAGCCAGTACATTACTGTAAATGTACAGGACCTTTACTGTGACACACAATTAAAGCTTAATTACTGGAACACCTGACTACAGTAACATGCTGTATTGCTAGAATTTACTGTGCATTACTGGAAGCACAGTGGTTAGCAGACTGTTGTAGATTTACAGTGCAGGTAGCTAGTGCCAACGACAGGCAGTATTTCTGTTACATGAATTTGATATAGGTATTTAAATAACTGTTTTGTAATTTGTATTTCACTGGCCTGATCTACAATTCATGTAGCCTATATTGTAAAAGTTAAATTAGAATTCATAGATTTTTTATTTTTAATACAAATAAATACTTGCAAGTGTATGACTATAATTAATAAGTCATCCTTCGCTGTTACAGTAGTATGAGAACAGTAAGAATCCCCCCACCCCCGTGGCTCCCCCACTACCACTCCCTGTTTTGAGAGGGTCTTTTCACTGCAGCATGGTGTACCTGCAGGCCCAGCCACAGCGACGACAGGCACAGAGGTAGTAATTAAACTGGTCAGGAGCAAGAGGCCCTGTGGAATAAAAAATTCAAAGGATTTCATAATGAAAATGAAAACCAATTACCGGTCATCTCTGTGCCTAAAATAGACGGGTATGCCAGATGAAGGGGATAGGGTGACTTCTTACCAGGATGCCCCCTAATATCACACACACGTTAAATATAGATGATGGGGACTCATTAAATCACATATCTGCAGTCCATCACTGTTAGGCATCTGTTCCTGTCCACTGCATGCTATGATCCACTGAGTGTCCATCATATAGATTCACCTCAACAAGCTGCATCACTACAGGTGTGTAAATCACTGACAACGTGTTACTGCTCAATTTTAAACTAGGGGGTGGCATCAATTCTCATATTTTTTAATACACTGACCCCTCTCTCAATATTGATGGGGGTGGGGGCATCCACTTCATATGTCATTAATTATTGCGTTCCTGGCCCCTCATAAAAATCAACGCACTCATGAGTTGATGATCTGTTGTATGAGTGCTTAGGTTTTACTGCATGGACTTTTGAACATTCACAGACAGAGAGCAGTAAAATGTGCAGCGTTTAGCATTGTTGCACTCTTATAGCATTGAGAAATGAAGTGGTGAAATTAAATATCCTGCACTACGCCAAAGCCAGTGTTTTTTATGCTGCCATTTTCTTACTGGGACAGTTTAAATTAATGTTTTCCCATTCCTTTCAAAATTATGTTTCCCCCATTCTGAAGGTAAAGGTTAAGTTACTGAGGGCCACAGTGGAAATTTTACTGTAGCCTTTCTTTACACAAACATCAATGTAGCTGGATGTTTGTTGGAGAGAGAAACAGCATGAAACAGAATATAACATTTATATATATAACAAAACTAAGTCCGTCTTAAATATTTAAGACTCACTTAAATTTTACATTAAGATTATGCCATTGTAACGAACCATCTCAACGCCCTACTCGATTTACCAGGGTGGTTTTTGTATTTCCCTTAAGCATGCTGACAACTAAATTAGGGGAGGTAAACTTGCTCAAATCAATTATTGTTGCCGGAGCTAATTGCTGAACTTTGAGTGGATGGAGCTGAAAATGCTTCAGGGCTGTTTGGTAAGCAGAACCTTCACATGACAAATGGAGCCATTCCCTCCTGCTCAATATGCTATGGCTCAGAGAGCAGGCTGGCTAATTGGCAAACAGTGCTAATTCTATCGTCATTAGTCGGACAATCAGGAAATGCTGCTGCATAATTACGGATCCCATAAACCCCACATATTCTTAACCTGCCAATAATCCTGAAGGGATTATTGTAGCAGATAGCTCGACCATATCACCTCTGTTCATATCACCTCTATTGCTCTCAGGATGTTGATGCTTTGGCTTGTTCCTGTTTCTCGGAATGTGAGGACTTCTGGGTACTGAGACCTCACACTGACCTAGAGTGTTTTTTCCCCTCTGTGCGATATATTCTGTTTAAAAAGGAGTCTTATCTTTCAAATGGTGTAAAATAGTCATATGTTTGAGAAATTGAAATTATAGCATTTTTAAGGTTTTTCGTATTTCGCGCCAGGCGCTACCATTGGATATTGGTGAGGCGTTCCGCTAGCGGAACGTCTGTCCATAAGTGGTTTTAACTGACTTGCCTAGTTAAATAAAGGTTAAGCCTAGTTAAATAAAGGTTCAATTAAAAATTTAAAAATAAGCCAATTTGAGAAGAAAAAAAAATCTCAACTGTGTGTTGGTAATCTTTTTGACATTTTGTTTTAGAAATCTATATTAAGAATATTGGTAGTAGTAATAATTTGTCAAACAGTAAATAATTTGTCTGGATTTCCTGAATCATAAATGCCCTAAACCAAACTGTTGTTCTGGTCTGTCCTCTCTCAAGGTTATGGCGAAGGTGTCTAGCATGGAAGCGATAATTTGACAATAATAAATAATGATACATTTAAGATTGACTTCCATTGTCCCTGTGTAGAATTTCCACGACAATAGCCTCGTTATTGTTATTTATTTTGTTACAATTTTAAAATAATAATAATAAAAATATTAGTAACTTGGGGGATTTTACTCTTCCTTATTGGGAAAGGGCACCTAAGTATGTGACAAATAAAATTGTATTTGATTTATTGTCATCGCTAAGATAAAGTGCATGTCCTCCAGTTACATTTGAGCACCAGCAGACTCAAAGCATGAGAGCTTAGCTGTAGACCATCTATATGTGGAATTGATGAAGTCAGAGAGCTCTTGTTAAACTTCTTGGGGCTATGTGGGACGTTAGCGTGCCACCCGTGGCGCACCCTATCAACAGCAGGTGCATTTCAAGAGCGGCAAATTTGAAACCAAATAAATGTCAAAATTCAAATTTCTCAAACATACAACTAACTTACAGCCTTTGAAAGATAAACATCTCCTTAATCTAACCACGTTGTCCGATTTCAAAAAGGTTTTACGGGGAAAGCATAAAGTTAGGTTATGTTAGGAGAGTACATTGATAATAGCTGTGTGTAATGCATTGTCGATTCAAAGACAGGCGTCACCAAAACCATAAAATCAGCTAAAATTATGCACTAACCTTTTACAATCTCCATCAGATGACACTCCTAGGACATTATGTTAGACAATGCATGCATTTTTAGTTCTATCAAGTTCATATTTATATCTAAAAACAGCGTTTTACTATGGCGTTGATGTTCAGGAAATCGTTTCCCTCCAATACCGGCAGTCAAGTCATGACAACAAAATAATTAATTAATATTAGAAAACATTGGTAAAATATTATATTGTCATTCAAAGAATTATAGATTTACATCTCTTGAACGCAATGGACTTGCCAGATTTAAAATGAACCTTACTGGGAAATCACACTTTGCAATAATCTGAGCACTGCGCCCAGAAAAATACGCATTGCGATACAGACTAACCGCCATGTTGGAGAGATCTAAAATCGAAAATACTATGTAAATAATCCATTACCTTTGATTCTCTTCATCAGATGTCACTTCCAAAGAATCCCAGGTCCATAACGAATGTAGTTTTGTTCAAAAAAGCTCATCATTTATGTCCAAAAACCTCCGTGTTGTTAGCACATGATCTAAGCCACCCGGACTTCACTTCACATCACGAACGGAAAAAATATATTTACGTTCGTTCAAACATGTCAAACGTTGTATCGCATAAATCATTAGGGCCTTTTTTAACCAGAACATGAATAAAATTCAAGGCGGACCATTGGGTTCTCTTTTAAAACGTTTCGGAATGAGAGTACCCACCATCAACTCGCGCGCAAGGTGTCTAATGGGCCATCACCGTTCCAAGGCTCTTCTTCATTCAGATCTCAGAGTAGAAGACTCAAAACACTTTGTAAAGGCTGGGGACATCTTGTGGAAGCAATAGGAAGTGCCAAAACATTCCTCACCCCCTTTGTTTTTCAATGGTATAGGCTTAAAGTCAATTCAACACATCAAGTATCCACTTCCTGTCAGAATCTGTCTCAGGGTTTTGCCTGCCAAATGAGTTCTGTTATACTCACAGACACCATTCAAACAGTTTTTGAAACTTTAGGGTGTTTTCTATCCATATATAATAAGTATATGCATATTGTAGTTACTGGGTAGGATTAGTAACCAGATTAAATCGGGTACATTTTTTTATCCAGCCGTGAAAATACTGCCCCCTATACCCTAACAGGTTAAGCAGCCCATTATTTCAGCGTCTTTGCCATTGTTACAGATAAGCATTGCATAGTTTTTTTTCTTCCATTGTTCTTTTGCAGAGATTAAAAGACAGGAGAGACAAGCCTATGTAGAGTAGACAAAACCAACCAACCAACCAACCGGTTCAGGTTTATTTTCCTTTTTGGGGATAGGAGGAGAGGTAGGAATCAAAGTGAGGTCAGGATCTTGTTCATTTATATTCACTGGTCTGTTCTCTATTTTTCTACTGCATTACTCTTTGCCAAAACCAATCTAGCAGACCTGGGGTGACGAGACAGGCCTTTGCCTTGAAACAGAACTAGTCTCTTTCTCTGTAGATGCATTTTCTACAGTGAACTAATTTCAGCAGCAGAGTACCTGAATATGCAGTGAAGCACAAATGCCACATTCCCTTGTGAGCCAAGATATGCAATTCACATGCAGATAGGAACCAAAGGATAGGAACCAATGAAAAATAGTTTCCTACAAACAGAATTTTAAGTCATGACTATTCCTTTTTTTATCAGGGCTCTATGTGCCCTTTTTTTAAAACAGCATTAATAATACACGGTATAATGTGAAAGGCTCTATTCTATTTCTAAAATATGAATAATAACCTAGCACAGTGCCCACATAGTTTCACTGACATAGCTATTGACAACTATTACATTTGTATTGATTAATGCTATACAGGCAGGAAAGAGTAATCACTAAATGAATGTATTGAACTGAAGCAGGCTGCAGTCAGTCTTTGGGAGGGAAGGGAAAAATGTTTTTACCTTGATGCAATCACTCCCTCCAGGAATTCCCATCCTTCCCAGGAATGGATCCCAATTGATACTGAAGTCTATTTGTTCTAGAAAGCAAAAAGGTACCAAATATTCTGAGGGAAAATTCCATAGTGCTGATAAAGGCACTAGCTAGTTCTGATCCTGGTTAGAAGTGTCCTTTTTTTTAAAGAAACACATTTTTGGTCGATTTTGCCCATCTTTTCATTAAATTGGCTAGTCTGAGATATGGATTTTTCTTTGCAACTCTGCCTAGAAGGCCAGTATCCCGGAGTCGCCTCTTCTTTGAGACTGGTGTTTTGTGGGTGCTATTTAATGAAGCTGCCAGTTGAGGGTAGCTTAGGACCACGTAGACACTTATCTTATAAATGCCAACAGACAATTGTCAGTGTGGCGCCTCTGCCCTCACTTCAGCCTTCTCCTATGACCAGCCAGTGGTTCTCAGACCATGTAGACACTTTTCTTATATATGCCTACAGACAATTGTCAGTGGGGCCTCCTGCCCTCACTCTAGCCTTCTCCTATAACACTGGTTTGCCGCTACTTCTTATACATAGAGTTGAAATCAGAAGTTTACATGCACCTTAGCCAAATATATTAAAACTCAGTTTTTCACAATTCCTGACATTTAATTGAAGTAAAAATTTCATGTCAGGGCAGTTAGGATCAAAACTTTACTTTAAGAATGTGAAATGTCAGAAAAATAGTAGAGAATGATATATTTCAGCATTTATTTATTTCATCAAGTTCCCAGTGAGTCAGAAGTTTACATACACTCAATTAGTATTTGGTAGCATTGCCTTTAAATTGTTTAACATGGCTCAAACGCTTCGGGTAGCCTTCCACAAGCTTCCCACAGTAAGTTGTGTGAATTTTGGCCCATTACTCCTGACAGATCTGGTGTAAGTGAGTCAGGTTTGTAGGCCTACTTGCTCGCACACGCTTTTTCAGTTCTGCCCACAAATGTTCTATAGGATTGAAGTCAGGGCTTTGTGATGGCCCCTCCAATACCTTGACTTTGTTGTCCTTAAGCCATTTTGCCACAACTTTGGAAGTATGCTTGTGGTCATTGTCCATTTGGAAGACCCATTTGTGACCAAGCTATAACTTCCTGACTGATGTCTTGAGATGTTGCTTCCATATATCCACATCATTTTCCTGCCTCATGATGCCATCTATTTTGTGAAGTGCACCAGTCCCTCCTGCAGCAAAGCACCCCCACAACATGATGCTGCCAACCCCGTGCTTCACGGTTGGGATGGTGTTCTTCGGCTTGCAAGCCTCCCCCTTTACCCTCCTAACATAAGGATTGCCATTATGGCCAAACAGTTTATTTTTGTTTCATCAGACCAGAGGACATTTGTACGATCTTTGTCCCCATGTGCTGTTGCGAACCGTAGTCTGGCTTTTTTATTGCGGTTTTGGAGCATTGGCTTCTTCCTTGCTGAGCGGCCTTTCAGGTAATGTCGATATAGGACTCGTTTTACTGTGAATATAGATACTTTTGTACCTGTTTCCTCAAGCATCTTTACAAGGTCCTTTGTTGTTCTGGGATAGATTTGCACGTTTTGCACCAAAGTACATTCATCTCCAGGAGACAGAACACATCTCCTTCCTGAGCGGTATGACGGCTGCGTGGTCCGATGGTGTTTATACTTGCGTACTATTGTTTGTACAGATGAACGTGGTACCTTCAGGCGTTTGGAAATTGCTCCCAAGGATGAACCAGACTTGTGGAGGTCTACAATTTTTTTTCTGAGATCTTGGCTGATTTCTTTTGATTTTCCCATGATGTCAAGCAAAGAGGCACTGAGTTTGAAGGTAAGCCTTGAAATACATCCACATCTCCAATTGACTCAAATGATGTCAATTAGCCTATCAGAAGCTTCTAAAGCCATGACATAATTTAACGGAATTTTTCAAGCTGTTTAAAGGCACAGTCAACTTAGTGTATGTAAACTTCTGACCTACTGGAATTGTGATACAGTGAGTTATAAGTGAAATAATCTGTCTGTAAACAATTGTTGGAAAAATGACTTATGTCATGCTCAAAATATGTCTCAACAAGAAATTTGTGGAGTGGTTGAAAAATGAATTTTAATGACTCCAATGTAAACTTCTGACTTCAACTGTATATAATAACTGTAGATAACATTATAGATAAAAAAATACTCAGCTCACAGAACTGGTTGGGATATTCATTCAGACACGCACTTCACACCGGAGCCAGTCCCCTAACTGCTCTCATTCACTCAGTACTTAATAGCTAAATAGCTTAATTTAGGGATAGGAGGCAGCATTGGGAAGTTTGGATGAAAAGCGTGCCCAAAGTAAACTGCCTGTTACTCAGGCCCAGAAGCTAGAATATGCATATAATTAGTAGATTTGGATAGAAAACACTGTAAAGTTTCCGAAACTGTTAAAATAATGTCTGTGAGTATAACAGAACTCACATGGCAGGCGAAAACCTGAGAACAATCCAACCAGGAAGTGGGAATTCTGAGGATTGTAGTTTTCAAGTGAATGCTTATTGAATATCCAGTGTCTGTGGGGTCAGATTGCACTTCCTAAGGCTTCCACTAGATGTCAACAGTCTTTAGAAGTTGTTTCAGGCTTCTTTTGTGAAAGGGGAGCGAATAAGACCACTCTAAGCAGGTGCTCAGCTGAAAGCCTTTAGTTTAGTCACGAGCGTGGCCGTGAGCACGAGCTCCATTCCCTTTCCTTTATAATGAAAACAGTATTGTCCGGTTGAAACATTATTGAATATTTATGATTAAAAACACCCTAAGGATTGATTAGAAACATCGTTTGACATGTTTCTACGAACTCTAATGGAACTTTTTGGGCTTTTCATCTAGACTTTGTGCCTGCGCTTTGTGCATTTGGATTACTGGACTAAACGTGCAAACAAAAGGAGGTATTTGGACAAAGATTAACTTTATCGAACAAAACAAACATTTATTGTCTAACATGGAGTCCTGGGAGTGCCACCAGATGAAGTTCATCAAAGGTTAGTGAATAATTTGAACGCTATTTCTGACTTTTGTGACACCTCTCCTTCATTGGAAAATGGCTATGGTTTTTGTGACTAGGCACTGTCCTAACATAATTGCATGGTGTGCTTTAGCCGTAAAGCCTTTTTGAAGTCGGACACTGTGGTTGGATTATCAAGAAGTTTATCTTTAAAATGGTGTATAATACTTGTATGTTTTGAGGAATTTTAATTATGAGATTTCTGTTTGAATTTGGCGCCCTGCAATTTCACAGGTTAAATCCTCTTATTATCCAAATTTCAATCAATCAGCTTATTATCCAAATGTCAATCCTCTCATTATTCAAATTTCAATAAGCTTAATTTCCACATTTCAATCAATCAGCTTAATATCCAAATTTGAATCACGTCATTTCCACGCTCACACAACTATCACATCCACTCTTATTGTCCAAAAAGCTTTTCTCACAATCACACAACTTTCACGTCCACATTCACTTAGTACTATTCCCAAACACACTCTGTAATTTCCTTTATTACCCCATGTGCTTCTTCAACAATTTGCTTGTCGTTACTTTCTATGCATCATATGTATATTCAACTGTTCTCTTGCCCCTACTTCCAATATACTGTATATAAATGACACCCTGTGTTAAAAAACTTTGTTATTCTAGTGGCTGCAGACCAGGTAGACACTTCTTCAATAAATGCAGGGCTTTCCATGGTACTGTTACGCCCTCTCTAGTCTCCTCATAAAACTAGTAAATAGCCTTCTCTCTATAAGACTATCGGTACCTTTTTATGCATTACTCGCCTTAATTTGACTAGTTTTATCATTTACATTTTTTTTTTTAATTGACTTACTGAAATCAGTTGCCGTCCCTCAATTGTTTGTGTATGATGCCTCTCCTCCTGGGCAGCTCACAGTAAGGGTTTGGTATGGGTTGGTCTTGTCTTTTAGTCAGACGGGAATTTCCTTCACACTTCATAAAATGCTTCACCGGTTACCCTCGCAGACCCCCACTGGAAAGCTCCGCAGGCAGAATCAATCAACCTGTTCGGTGACAACAAATTGTCATAAAAATTCTACACATGGACACTCAAAGTCAATCTTAAATGAATCATTCTTTATTATCAGCACGCTGGAGAGGTTCCAACCAACTAAATGCACCAAGTACACATGTCGATCAGGAGCTCTACCCGAGGAATTAACCCGGGGTTAATTCTCTTATATACAGTTATATTTGCATGATTTAGCTTATTCATCATGCATAATTAATTCATCATTAACGTTTGCTTCCTTCATATGACCGACCAATACTGGGTCATGCATGCAACAGACCAATACCTCACAAGGCTTCTTCTTTCTAAGTTGAGACCTTGAAATTGTGATATCCCTTTCTCAAAACAAGGTTCTGGGCATACTGCCAAAATGCAGATACTGATAGTGAGGATTCGTTCAATCAGCCACAGAAATTGGATATTAGAAAAGCACATAATATAATGTTCTTTATTCAAGGAGTCAATGTGCATGGGTAGATAGGGGTAAAGTGACTAGGCAATCAAGAGATCTGATAAACATAGTAGTAGCAGCGCAAGTTGTGAGTGTGAAAGTATTTGTGTGCGTGGTCAATATGCATGTGTGTGTGTGAAAGCATATGTAGTGTGTTGGAGTGTAAGTACGTCTGAGTGTATTTGTAGAGTCCAGTGAGTGTCCATAGAGTCAGTGTATGAGTCAATGCAAAAAAGGGTCAATGCAATAGTCCGGGCAGCCATTTGATCAAAATGAACTGTTCAGCAGTCTTATGGTTTGGAGTAGAAGCTGTTCAGGTGCCTTTTGGTCCCAGACTTGGCGCTCCAGTACCGCTTACCGTGCGGTAGCAGAGTGAGCAGTCTATGGCTTGGATGGCAGGGAGCTCGGCCCCAGTGATTTACTGGGCCATCCGCACCACCCTCCATGGCGCTTTGCGATTGAGGGCGGTGAAGTTGCGTTGATGCAGCTAGTCAAGATGCTCTCAATGGTGGAGCTGTTTTACAGCTGTATAACTTCACGACTGTGCTGGTGTGAGAGGACCATGTTAAGTACTTGATGTGGATGGGACCGTGCTCGCCCCTCCGTTTCCTGTAGTCCCCGATCAGCTCCTTCGTCTTGCTGACGTTGAGGGAGAGGTTGTTGTCCTGGTCTCTAACCTCTCTGTAGGCCATTTCATTGTCGATTGTCAGGCCTAAAACCGTTGTGTTGTCAACAATGTTCCCTCAAAATGTTTTGGGGCACTGAGCAAATTTCAGGTCTGCAGAGTGTAAACTTAAAAATTCTGTGCAACTTCCAGCTCGTGTTTACTGTGAACACTGAGTCTATATGCGCTTTAAGTTACAGTTTTAACATTGGCCAAGTAGGGTACTGTGACTATTTGATCCTAATGTAGGCCTACCAGAGTGACCTACCATCAAAAACATTGGACAAAATGCATCCCAAAACATTTTAAGATGGAAATAACTATTCTATCATCCAGCCGACAGTAGCAGTCAATGTGTGGTGTTCAATGCCTACATTCCATTAGACTTTTGAAAAAAACATGCAGGGCTTGACATTAACCCGTTTATCCACTTGTCCTTCAGACAAGGTGACTGAAAATGTTAAATTGACATAAGATACCACTACAAAATAAAATGCAATATTATTCCCATACCATTATTACAGAAAATAAGACAAATTATGCTACGCTCTCCCTATAAGCTTAGACATCTCAAAATCCAAGACATAAATAAGCTCTTTACCTGAATCGCTTTTCAAAGATGGCTAGAAATGCACACATTTCTTGCTTTTGTAGGATGAATTCACTCCCTATTGTTGACAAGAAATTTGCTTTAACTTGGCTAATAACTCAGTAACTAGCAAATAATATGAAAAAATGTGCACAGGTGCCTACATCCAGCTCTCACTTTGATCTCAAAACAAGTGCATCTATTCGCGACCGCTCATACTGTAGCCTAATCACAGTCCTGTTCCAAGTGAATGGCACAGATCCATATAAGGAAATGGCAATTTGCATGTAGACCTACTGCAGCTCTGATTGGTTACGGTGCACCGGTTTGTGTAGAGTACGAGCCAGAGTCTTGCCTGTCAATGCAATAAAATTCTACTCCAATGCGCTCTGCCTACAAGAAAATCTCTTGCACAGTTCATTTTGTTTTGGTATTTTATATTCTTTGGGATAGGGAGCAGTATTTTCACGGCCGGATAAAAAACGTACCCGATTTAATCTGGTTACTACTCCTTCCCAGAAACTAGAATTTGGATAGAAAACACTTTGAAGTTTCTAAAACTGTTTGAATGATGTCTGTGAGTATAACAGAACTCATATGGCAGGCCAAAACCTGAGAACTCATATGGCAGGCCAAAACTCCTTTGTAGCCTTCGCGTGTGTTTGGGTCATTGTCATGCTGGAATACCCATCCACGACCCATTTTCAATGCCCTGGCTGAGGGAAGGAGGTTCTCACCCAAGATTTGACAGTACATGGCCCGTCAAATGATGCAGTGAAGTTGTCCTGTCCCCTTAGCAGAAAAACACCCCCAAAGCATAATGTTTCCACCTCTATGTTTGACGGTGGAGATGGTGAGGTTGGGATCATAGGCAGCATTCCTCCTCCTCCAAACACGGTGAGTTGAGTTGATGCCAAAGAGCTCCATTTTGGTCTCATCTGACCACAACACTTTCACCAGTTGTCCTCTGAATCATTCAGATGTTCATTGGCAAACTTCAGACGGGCATGTATATGTATTCTTGAGCAGGGGGACCTTGCGGGCGCTGCATGATTTAAGTCCTTCACGGCGTAGTGTGTTACCAATTGTTTTCTTGGTGACTATGTTCCCAGCTGCCTTGAGATCATTGACAAGATCCTCTCGTGTAGTTCTGGGCTGATTCCTTACCGTTCTTATGATCATTGCAACTCCACGAGGTGAGATCTTGCATGGAGCCCCAGGCTGAGGGAGATTGACAGTTCTTTTGTGTTTCTTCCGTTTGCAAATAATCGCACCAAATGTTGTCACCTTCTCACCAAGCTGCTTGGCGATGGTCTTGTAGCCCATTCCAGCCTTGTGTAGGTCTACAATCTAGTCCCTGATATCCTTGGAGAGCTCTTTGGTCTTGGCCATGGTGGAGAGTTTGGAATCTGATTGATTGCGTCTGTGGCCAGGTGTCTTTTTTACAGGTAACAAGCTGCAGTTAGGAGCACTCCCTTTAAGAGTGTGCTCCTAATCTCAGCTCGTTACCTGTATAAAAGACACCTGGGAGCCAGAAATCTTTCTGATTGAGAGGGGGTCAAATACTTATTTCCCTCATTAAAATGCTAATCAATTTATAACATTTTTGACATGCGTTTTTCAGGATATTTTTGTTGTTATTCTGTCTCTCACGGTTCAAATAAACCTACCATTAAAATTACAGACTGATCCTTGGGGGCAAACGTACAAAATCAGCAGGGGATCAAATACTTTTTTTCCCCCACTGTAGGAGCAGAGTTTGTAAGTGGTCAGCCTGGGGACAGTGAGACTGGAGATGCGCGGTCACGAGAACTCGCCATTTTTTTCTTTCGCTCTTTGAATGAATACAACGTTGCTCGGTTGGAATATTATCGCTATTTTACGAGAAAAATAGCATAAAATTTGATTTTAAACAGCATTTGACATGCTTCTAAGTACAGTAATGGAATATTTTGAAATGTTTTTCACGAAATGCGCTCACGCGTTACCCTTCGGATAGTGACCTGTACGCACGAACAAAACGGAGTTATTTGGATATAACTATGGATTATTTTGAACCAAAACAACATTTGTTGTTGAAGTTGAAGTCCTGGGAGTGCATTCTGACGAAGAACAGCAAAGGTAATCCAATTTTTCTAATAGTAATTCTGAGTTTAGGTGCCCCCGAAGTTGGCGGATGTCAAAATAGCTAGTCGTGATGGCCGAGCTATGTACTCACAATATTGCAAAATGTGCTTTCACCGAAAAGCTATTTTAAAAATCGGACATAGCGATTGCATAAAGGAGTTCTGTATCCATAATTCTTCAAATAATTATTATGTATTTTGTCAACGTTTATCATGAGTAATTTAGTAAATTCACCAGAAGTTTTCGGTGGGTATGCTAGTTCTGAACATCACATGCTAATGTAAAAAGCTGTTTTTTTATATATATATGAACTTGATTGAACAGACATGCATGTATTGTATAACAATGTCCTTGGAGTGTCATCTGATGAAGATTATCAAAGGTTAGTGCTGCATTTTGCTGGGGTTTTGGTTTTGTGACATTATATACTAGCTTGAAAAATGGGTGTGTGATTATTTGTGGCTGGGTACTCTCCTGACATAATCTAATGTTTTGCTTTCGTTGTAAAGCCTTTTTGAAATCGGACAATGTGGTTAGATAAAGGAGAGTCTTGTCTTTAAAATTGTGTGAAATAGTCATATGTTTGAAAAATTGACGTTTTTGGATTTTTGAGGAATTTGTAATTCGCGCCACGCCCCATCATTGGATATTGGAGCGGTGTTCCGCTAGCGGAACATCTAGATGTAAGATTCATTCTTAGGGCTAGGGGTCCCGCCAGCGGGACAACTTCTGGTGAAACTGGAGTGTGTGCAATTCAAAAAGATAATTATAAATATACTGCTCAAAGAATATAGGGAACACTTAAACAACATATCCTAATTCTGAATGAAAGAAATAATCTTATTAAATACTTTTTTCTTTACATAGTTGAATGCGCTGACAACAAAATCACAAAAATAATCAATGGAAATCCAATTTGTCAACCCATGGAGGTCTGGATTTGGAGTCACACTCAAAATTAAAGTGGAAAACCACACTACAGGCTGATCCAACTTTGATGTAATGTCTTTAACTAATTATGTGTCTTCTGAAGGTAATTGGTTGCACCATATCTTATTTTGTGGCTTCATAGCAAGGGGGGTGAATATCTGCACACACCACTTTTCAGTTTTACATTTTTTATTTATTTTATGAAACAAGTCATTTTTTTCATTTCACTTTAACAATTTCAAATATTTTGTGTATTACATGAAATCCCCCCAAAAATCAATTTATATTACAGGTTGCAATGCAACAAAATAGGAAAAATGCCAAGGGGGTGAATACTTTTGTAAATAACGTGCAATAGAATTGTGCGGCACCACGCAAGCTGTGCTGCGGTACGCTTCAACTTTTAACCTCTCTGGCGCATGTGGGACGAACTCGTCCCACCTACGTAACAGCCACTGAAATCCAGTGGCGCGATTTTTGAATCATTAGAAATACTATTACTTCAATTTCTCAAACATATGACTATTTTACAGCTATTTAAAGACAAGAATCTCGTTAATCTAACCCCACTGTCCGATTTCAAAAAGGCTTTACAACGAAAGCAAAACATTAGATTATGTCAGCAGAGTGCCCAGCCAGAAATAATCAGACACCCATTTTTCAAGCTAGCATATCATGTCACATAAACCCAAACCACAGCTAAATGCAGCACTAACCTTTTATGATCTTCATCAGATGACACACCTAGGACATTGTTTTATACAATACATGCATGTCTGTTCAATCAAGTTCATATTTATATCAAAAAACAGCTTTTTACATTAGCATGTGACGTTCAGAAAAAGCATAACCCCCGCAAACTTCCGGGGAATTTACTAACAGTTTGCTAAATTACTCACGATAAACGTTCACAAAAAGCATAGCAATTATTTTAAGAATTATAGATACATTACTCCTCTATGCACTCGATATGTCCGATTTTAAAATAGCTTTTCGGATGAAGCACATTTTGCAATAATCTAAGTACATAGCCCGGCATCACAGGGCTAGCTATTTAGACACCCACCCAGATCAGCCTCCACCAAAATCACATTTCCTATAAGAAAAATGTTCTTACCTTGCTTGTTCTTCGTCAGAATACACTGCCAGGACTTCTACTTCAATAACAAATGTTGGTTTGGTCCCAAATAATCCATCGTTATATCCAAACAGCGACGTTTTGTTCGTGAGTTCTAGACACTATCAGAATGCAACATCACGGTCTCGCGCATGGCGCATTGGCGTGACACAAAATTTCTAAATATTCCATTACCGTACTTCGAAGCATGTCAACCACTGTTTAAAACCAATTTTTATGCCATTTATCTCGTAGAAAAGTGATAATATTCCGACCGGGAATATGCATTGAGCCTAAACAGCCGAATAAAATTTCTCCTCAGGAGCGAATCGTGCACGCGCCTCATTCAAAGGTCCTCTGAGCCGCCACTTACCAAAGGCGATAATGTGTTTCAGCCTGAGGCTGCCTCGTCAACCTTCAGGTATTTCCCGGGTTCTGAGAGCCTATCGGAGCCCTGGGAATTGTCACGTTACAGCTAAGATCCTTACTTTTCAATAAACAGATGCAAGACGCACGACTCCTTGTCAGACAGGGTACTTCCTGCTTGAAACCTTGTCAGGTCTTTGCCTGCCATAGGAGTTCTGTTATACTCACAGACACCATTCAAACAGTTTTAGAAAATTCAGAGTGTTTTCTATCCAAACCTGAATATTCTATAATATGCATATTCTAGCTTCTGAGTTGGTGTAGGAGGCAGTTAAAAATGGGCACATATTTTTTCCAAAATTCTCAATACTGCCCCCTATCCCAAACAGGTTAAAGGATGAACCACTGTACCATTATTATTTCTGTGAAGCCTATTTGATTCTGAGTTCGTACATATAAAGTTTGTATGTGAAAGCTACTTCTGAGATGCATACTTTTAGTTGTTCCAAATTCACTTTGCTCGCGCTAAAGAGGCAGGCTCTCTCAGCCGGTGCTAGCACATGCACAGATCAAATACACCGCTGGAACTCTGATGAAGTTGTTAATTCGAAAGATTGCTCAGAAAAAAGTTTTTTTGAATCAGCATATGCTCACTTCAATTATAATAAGCAGAGTAGTGTTGCCTAATGCCATATGGCCTAGTGCCATAATCAGTTTAATATCAAATTACTAGTGTGCATGTAAAGCATACTCATTGTCTCTTTTTCTATTTAATTAAAGCCCCACAATGACTTTAGTATAGTATGTTTTCTTCCTTAACACTTATTTCTCGTGAGTATTATTGAGTAGTTGATTGGACAACTTTTGTCTATCTTCTCAATACACTCAGTGTGGGTTTTCACAGCTGTCTGCTCTCTAAGTTTATATCTTGATGTTTATAAAACAAAGTTACTCTAGAATATTGTGGTTGATTCAAATGGCTCCATCAGCACTGTATCCATTTTCTTCAAAAACATAAAAATATATTGAATTATAGCCCCTGAAGGAGTGGTCTCTTTTAGTTTTTATCCTGTTTTGAGAAAAAAAGTATTTTAAAGTCAAGCTGTGACGATGAACATTACATTACCATATCCAAGGGTTCCAGAATAAAAACCTGCTCAATCAAAATTGTAGTGTCTGGAAGAGATGGTTTGGTATCATATTACGGAGGCGGATTTCCTTATATTTGGTATTCAACTAAATTAAGGCCTGTTTCGTCATTGGTCCGCAAGCAAATTAACCGAGAAACATTTGTTATCTGATGTGAACACATTCCAGCATTTCTATCAGGGGAATTTCACAAATGTCGAGTCCCCTCGGTTGCCTCCAACATCTAACCACATTACACCAATGTAGAAGGTTAATCCTGACATGTTGTTGCAAAGTACTAAGACAAGAAATGCATGTATAAAGCATTTTTAAGTCATAGTGTGTTAGATACTTGTGCCCTCTTCACAATTAAGAAATAAACCCAACTACAATACTACATTTATTTTTGATATTAACCGTACAGTTTGAATGCATGGACCGTTGTGTCTAGCAGGAATCGATGGCCATAGTACAGAAGCTAAAGGTATGGTATCCATCACCATGGTGTTACAGTCTGCCAGACATGTCAATACATGTCTATGGACAGACGCTGAGCCTGTAACACAGAGAGACATGCAGTCTGTCCAAGCACTGAGCTATGCCTGCCAGGGGCACACTCCTCTCCATGTTTCTCAATCACCCTCACCCACATTAGGCTGATTCAATGGGAGAGCAGGCGGAGTTCAATCTGCATATTTGATTTGTGTTAGGCGCTGTATGGGCCTTGGTCCAATCCATCAGAATATTGTTATTACATTCTGGCTCATTTAGACAAGGAGAGTCAGCTTCAAATCATCGAAACAATTTCCCTGAAAGAAAGATGGCAGGTTACTGAAGTGGCCATAAAAGTATCTATAGCTCTCATCTTTGAGATCACAGCACTGATATAGCCTGTGTTGTTGGTATTGTTTCCACTGCACATTGAGAAACAAAGACGTTTACATGGTTGTTGTGATTCAGGTGTATTTTTGTAGTATCATAGTTTGCAATATTTAGATAATTGTCTGCCTGCCTCTAATTGTGGTGGAGCACTCTGATGTGGTTGATTGTGTTCAGAATGTGGGAGTTTTGTTTCAGTGCTTTACAGTGGAGGTGACAGAATGGGGGCAGATGACAGATTACAGGGTTGCTTGATGTCAGTCACTTTAACTATATTCTATTCTACACAATGCAAAGCCTTCCACCATTTTGGATCTAAGTACTGAGTCTTAACTAAAATGGCCTCCTCTGCTTTGTTCTTATGATTTTAGATATTGATATTTTCTGTTCACCTCTCACAGTACATCAAGCACTTACAATAAATGCTATATTCTTCTGTGGATGAATTTGTTCGGGCTAAGTGGTCTGTTGGGACATCATTTGTAACCCTATCATAATCCAAATGATTTAAGTCATCGGTCACTTGAATGGGAAAACGTTATCGGACAACCTGTTTATAATTGGAAACGGTATAGACATCAGAGAAGCCATTTCAGAAGAGGGAAACAATGAAAGAACTACTTTTGAAAGAAACATGAACAATTATGATTAACCTCCATGCCTTACTGTACCGACCTACTGTGGTCCACAAATGATATTGTGACATCACATCCACAGTAGTCTCGGGTTACCATACTTCCACATCACGTTGTTGTCATGCAGCTCATTTGGAAGTCTGAAAAAGTTCCTATTAGCCGAACCGGCTAGATTTTATTGGATGCTACATTTCAAAAACTCTCCCCCCACATGCCAGCAGATTGGGTGCTGCGTGTTATGACGTGTGTCACTGGGTGTTGGTGCTGCTTACTCTGAGGACTTTCTATTTAGTGGGTAGCAATCTAGCTACTAATTATTTGTCAGTTAGCCTGTGGTCTATGCACACTACAGTGGATATACTAGGCAGTTAAACATGCCTAAATGAACAGTGTGAATTTGTTAACGTATACATTTTATAGTCAGGCAACATATGAGATGTGAATGGGCAAATTTTCATTCAGATGTCGGGGTTGATTTTCCTTGTGTTAGAACTCCGCCCAAGCAAGGCATTTGATTGGTTTGATGTGTTGCGGGTCAATGATTTACCCCAGATTTCTACCCCTTTTTAGATACTTTCTACCATTGACTAGGGAAGCCAAATGGGGAAGCTTGGTTCCCATGGATGCTACATCCACAGTAACAGAGAGAGAGAGAGAGAGATGGCCTTTAATCCTGGGTGTAATGGCCAACCTCCCCAATCTGACTTTCTCAATATGGCTGTTTAACTTCTCTGGGATTTGTAGGACGCTAGCGCTCGCCAACAGCCAGTGAAATAGCAGAGCGCCAAATTCAAAACAAAAATCTCATAATTCAAATTTCTCACACATACAAGTATTATACACCATTTTAAAGATAAAGTTCTCGTTAATCTAACCACGGTGTCCGATTTCAAAAAGGCTTTACGGCGAAAGCATACCATTGGATTGTCAGAACAGCACCTAGACAACAAAAACCACACAGCCATTTTCCAAGCAAGGAGAGGTGTCACAAAAGACACAAATACAGCTAGAATTAATCACTAACCTTTGATGATCTTCATCAGATGGCACTCATAGGACTCAATGTTACACAATACATGTATGTTTTGCTCGATAAAATTCATATTTGTATCCAAAAACCCCATTTTACATTGGCGTGTAATGTTCAGAAATCTTTTGCCTCAAACTTCCGATGAATGAGCACATCAATTTACAGAAATACTCATCATAAACGGTGATAGAATATACAACTGTTATGCATAGAATTAAAGATACACTTCTCTTTAATGCAACCGCTGTGTCAGATTTCAAAATAGCTTTACGGTGAAAGCACACTGCAATAATCTGAGTACAGCGCTCAGTCATCAAAACAAGCCATACAGATACCCGCCATGTTGTGGAGTCAACAAAAGTCCGAAATGTCATTATAAATATTCACTTACCTTTGATGATCTTCATCGGAATGCACTCCCAGGAATCCCAGTTCCACAATAAATGTTCAGGTTTTTTCAATAAAGTCCATATTTATTTCCAAATACCTCCTTTTTGTTCGCGTGTTTAGTCCAGCATTCCAAATTCACAAGAGTGCGCGTTTAGTCCAGACGAAAAGTCAAAATAGTTACATTACAGTTCGTAGAAACATGTCAAACGATGTATAGAATCAATCTTTAGGATGTTATCATAAATCTTAGATAATATTCCAACCGGACAATTCCTTTGTCTTCATAAAGGAAAGAGAAGGGAGCTCATGCCCACGCGCATGACTGAGTAGATGGCATTTTGCCAGACACCTGATTCCAATAGCTCTCATTCTCTTCCCATTCACAGTAGAAGCCTGAAACAATGTTCTAAAGACTGTTGACATCTAGTGGAAGCCTTAGGAAGTGCAATATGACGCCACAGACACTGTATATTGGATAGGCAATCACTTGAAAAACTACAAACCTCAGATTTCCCACTTCCTGGTTGGATTTTTTCTCAGGTTTTTGCCTGCCATATGAGTTCTGTTATACTCACAGACATCATTCAGTTTTAGAAACAGTTTTAGAAACTTCAGACTGTTTTCTTTCCAAATCTACTAATTATATATGCATATTCTAGCTTTTGGGCCTGAGTAGCAGGCAGTTTACTCTGGGCACCTCATTCATCCAAGCTACTCAATACTGAACCCCTTTCCCAAAGAAGTTAATCAATCGCTAATCTAATTAGATTCCGTCCTTGCCACTGCAAATAATGTGTTGAAAACACCCTGGCAAAAATCATCTGCTGTCTGTCATTGAATAGCAGTATGTGTGGTACCTGCTAATGCAGATGTTATTAGTGCAGTATGAGCTGATCTTTTTAAAGTAATATATGCACAATTACACTGTTGTGTTCACGTGAGACTCTAAATCTGGAACTGTGTAACAACACAAGGCAGGGAGCTTTTTTTCTAGGACAAGTGAGTAATAATTCATTTTGATTTAATTTATCCAGCACATTTCCCATGCTCAATGAGCATAAGGTATAAAACAAAACAAAAAACAGCATAAATACATCAAGAAGTGGAAATAATCACAATACATCAAAACATTACCTACTTATGCAAAAAATAGACTTTAAGCTAATAAGCGTTCAACCATAAAAACCTAGCTTGAATAGGCATGTCTTAAGTTGATTTTCAAATGAGCTGCCTTATAACATGTACAGGTAGAGTGTTCCAGAGCTGAGGGACCAGAGCTGAGTGTTCCAGAGCTGAGGCCCTGTCACCAATGCTGTGCAGCGTTGTCGCTGGTATGACTAGGCTGTTTGGGTCTGATGATCGTATGGTGCGTGCAGGGGAATAGTGCTCTAGCAGTTGATACCCTTGAGGGCCTTAATAGTGCATCATGTAAATGTGCACCTAAATAGACCTACCCAAAAGTTAGTATTTTTCATTAGATGGCATATAAACAAAACTGGTAATGCTGCGTAGTTTTAGACAGGTCTGGAAGTCAACTTTCTGGTATAAATAATTATAAATTGCTGAGATGTACTCACTTGAGGACACAAGCTCAAATACATAGCACAAATATTAAGAAAATACAATTTTTTAATTTATTATTCAACAAAAGTGAGGCAATAGGGCTTAAAATGACAGATTTTCGGTCCAAATATAAAGGAACCAGTCAAAGTTTTGACATACCTACTCATTCAGGGGTTTTTCTTTATTTTTACTATTTTCTACATTGTAGAATAATAGTGAAGACATCAAAACTATGAAATAACACACATGGAATCATGTAGTAACCAAAAAAGTGTTAAACAAATCAAAATGTTTTATATTTGAGATTCTTCAAAGTAGCCACCCTCAACCAGCTTCATGAGGTAGTCAACTGTAATGCATTTCAATTAACAGGTGTGCCTTGTTAAAAGTTAATTTGTGGAATACCTTTCCTTAATGTGTTTTAGCCAATCAGTTGTGTTAGGAAAAGGTAGTGGCGGTATACAGTAGATAGCCCTTTTTGGTAAAAGACCAAGTCCATATTAAGGCAAGAACAGCTCATTACTTTAACACATGACGGTCAGTCAATCCGGAAAATGTAACATTTCTTTAACCTCTCTGGCGCATGTGGGACGAACTCGTCCCACCTACGTAACAGCCACTGAAATCCAGTGGCGCGATTTTTGAATCGTTAGAAATACTATTACTTCAATTTCTCAAACATATGACTATTTTACAGTTATTTAAAGAGAAGACTCTCCTTTATCTAACCACATTGTCCGATTTCAAAAAGGCTTTACAACGAAAGCAAAACATTAGATTATGTCAGCAGAGTACCCAGCCAGAAATAATCAGACACCCATTTTTCAAGCTAGCATATAATGTCACAAAAACCCAGAAGACAGCTAAATGCAGCACTAACCTTTGATGATCTTCATCAGATGACACACCTAGGACATTATGTTATACAATACATGCATGTTTTGTTCAATCAAGTTCATATTTATATCAAAAAAACTGCTTTTTACATTAGCATGTGACGTTCAGAACTAGCATACCCCCCGCAAACTTCCGGCGAATTTACTAACAATTTACTAAATTACTCATGATAAACGTTCACAAAAAGCATAACAATTATTTTAAGAATTATAGATACAGAACTCCTCTATGCACTCGATATGTCCGATTTTAAAATAGCTTTTTGGTGAAAGCACATTTTGCAATATTCTAAGTACATAGCCCAGCCATCACGGGCTAGCTATTTAGACACCCAGCAAGTTTAGCCTTCACCAAAATCAGATTTACTATAACAAAAATGTTATTACCTTTGCTGTTCTTCGTCAGAATGCACTCCCAGGACTTCTACTTCAATAACAAATGTTGGTTTGGTCCTAAATAATCCATCGTTATATCCAAACAGCGGCGTTTTGTTCGTGCGTTCTAGACACTATCCGAAATGGTAAATCAGGGTTACGAGCATGGCGCATTTCGTGACAAAAAAATTCTAAATATTCCATTACCGTACTTCGAAGCATGTCAACCGCTGTTTAAAAAAGCGATAATATTCCGACTGGGAATCTGCGTTTCGGTAAATAGAGGGGGGAAAAAAAGACGGGGGCGGCCAGTGCACGAGCCTAAGCCCTTTGTCCTCTGATCGGCCACTTGACAAAGGCGATAATGTGCTTCAGCCTGGGGCTGGAATGACGACATTCTGTTTTTTCCCGGGCTCTGAGAGCCTATGGGAGCCGTGGGAAGTGTCACGTTACCGCAGAGATCCTTTGTTTTGGAAAGAGATGTCAAAGAAAGCCAATAAATGGTCAGACAGGCCACTTCCTGTAAAGGAATCTCTCAGGTTTTTGCCTGCCATATGAGTTCTGTTATACTCACAGACACCATTCAAACAGTTTTAGAAACTTTAGGGTGTTTTCTATCCATATCTATATGCATATTCTAGTTACTGGGTAGGAGTGGTAACCAGATTAAATCGGGTACGTTTTTTATCCGGCGGTGTAAATACTGCCCCCTAGCCCTAACAGGTTAAACATTTATGAACAGACAAGTATCTTATATTGTTTAAAAGCTTAAATTATTGTTAATCTAACTGCATTGTCCGATTTACAATAGGCTTTACAGCGAAAGCAGACCATGCGATTGTTTGAAGACGGCGCCCCACAGGATATTTTTACAACCAACACTTGCTTCATAAAATCACAAATATAGATTAAATAAATCACTTACTTATTAAAATCTTCCTCTGTTTACAATCCCAAGGATCCCAGCTACAACATGAATGGTCCTTTTGTTAGATAAAAATCCTTCATATCCCAAAAAGTCAGTTTAGTTGGTGCCATCAATTTCAGTAATCCACTCGTTTAACATGCAGACAAAGGAGTCCAAAAAGCTAACGCTAAACTTTGTTCAAACAAGTCAAACTACGTTTCTATGTAATCCTCAGGTATCCTGAAATGTAAATAAACTATAGTATTTCATACGGAAAGAAGTATGTTCAATAGAAATGTAAAATTAGCAGGCGTGCATCCTCTTCGTCGTGCACCAGCAGACTGATTTTCCACTGGGACTCTGTACCAAAACTCCAAATTCTTACTTGTTTTGGAAGAAACAATCCTGAAACCTTAAACAAAGACTGTTGACATCTCGTGGAAGCCATAGGAATTACAATCTGGGAGCTAGAATTGCATAGGACCCATAGCTTTCCATTACCTCAAAAATATACAATTCTGGTTGGTTTTTCTTTGGATTTTTGCCAACCATATCAATTGTGTTATAGTCTCGTACATTAGTTTAACATTTATACAAACTTCAAAGTGTTTTCTATCCAATGCTACTAATTATATGCATATCCTGGGTTCTGGGCCTGAGCAACAGGCAGTTTACTTTGGGCACATCAGTCAGGTGGAAATTCAGGAAAATAGACCCTAGCTCTAAGAAGTTAAGTTAATTTTTACCTGGAGTTTTTCCTTATGGTAGGTTACTACTTTCACCAGTTTTAGTTTTGAAATCTTTGGTGGTTTACATTGCTCACTCTGTTTAGCACATGGCCTCACGTGAATCCTTAAAGAGATGGGCGGCTTAAGAGGGTGTTAACAATGCTGACAAAGAAGAGCCATTTTCTGAAAAGTGTGGTTACAAGTTTATCAACTGTCAAAGCAGAATTACTTTCCTGTTGTTCCTCAACTGCAGTGTATCATATACCATTTTAGGAACAATGGGAATGTAATTCTGCTTTGAAACTTAGAAACTCACTTTTGAGAAAATGGCCTTTGAATGTTTTGGTACCTACTGGAGAGGTCTCCCTTTTCTACACCCATACAGAATTGTTCACACCCTCTTAAGCCAGCCCCACCCATCTCTTTAAGGATTCACATGCGAGGTCATGTACTAGTGTAGTAAAGATTAAGACTAAAAGTGGTAAAAAATAGTAGCCTACAATAAGGAAAAATTCCAGGTAAACAAAGTGTCCAGATGAAAATATTTTATAAATATTAGATGCCACTTAACCAGACACACTAAATTGATGGGTCATGTGAAAAATGTTATAACCCTCAGCCACATACTGCCAAGTGCATGGGTCTCTACAGAAGGTGTAAATGATACAGCCAAATGGTTACATGTATAGTAGCAATATCAGAACTAGATAGTGTCAATATAAACAAAATAATATACAAGAATAATAACAATAACAATATCAGTGATAAATGAGGTAGTTATACGCATACAATCAGGTGTTGCCAGCCATAGCTTTCCACCAGTGCCGTACCAACCTCTAGTCCAACCAGCTGTGGGATGGATCTTGACCCATCACAGTGCTGTCCTTCACAATACCAGCAATCTCAGACAGTGTTCACTCTGGTCTTTCTGAAGTGCTGCTTGATGAGACCGAAGCACCAGTCAGGTCAAACTTGGTGTGGCCTGTGATTAGGAAGTGAAGGTCCAGACTGTGGTGGGGCTTGTGCATAGTCCGCCAGGCACAATACCAGAGCACAAACTTGTTCTTGTTTTGGCCACTGCAGTTATCGCAATTCAGGTCCACACCTATTTCTCCAACTCCGTAGTTGGTGAAGAAATGGTAAATGTAGTTGATGACAGCGCTGCTGGCTTTGCTGGATGGCATGCCTTCATCAATCAAGTAATTGACTTGTTGTGGTATTCCTTCACAGCAGACACCAAACAAGCCACACTTGCGAGGAGTTAAAAAGTAGATGGGACATGGCTGCATAGGGTCAGAAGGATAGTGCACCTGCAAACAAGAAAATAACATTAAGAAAAGTTTTAGAAAAGAACATTTAATGTAAAACGTAGTATAATTTTTTAATGCATCATTATCAGGTTAGTTTCACTTACCTACAAATGTGCAGAACAGCAGCAACTGCATACAGAAACGTCATCTCGGAAACTGGCAGTTAAAATGATAAAACACAGCCCGACAGCACGTACCTCTGGAAAACACAGAAATAATGTGAGATCGTAAAATGTAGTGCCAATCATGTTGGTGGTCAATTAAATAAATCAGAACATGTTGTTTATGCTTTACATACCAAGTGTTGTCATCGATTTCTTGCAGAGACGCCACACTGCTGCTTTTGTCACATGGGATGGCAGCAGCTTTCCACCAAATTGTTTGTGTCCTGGGTGGCATCCTGGTAATATGATTGCATTATCTTCTGAGTGTTGTTGATGAAGGTCGCCACTGGCTGCAAGTCCTAATCCTTCAGGTGTAACCTGTGCTTGCTTGGGCCAGCTCTCTTTTTGATGGGGGGCATTAGACCATTCTCCTTGTATGACTGGTGGAGGAGAGTCAGGCGTGTTCTGCTGATTCTGAAAGACAAATTCCAGATACAAATATTTTGGCAATATTATACAATAGTTAGCCGTAATCACCGTCAGACACACCTGGCTAATTTGATGGGTCATGTAATCATCTGGCAAAGTGGAGTCTTTTGTTCAGACATGCTAGCTAAACAATGAACCATAATCCTAATCCATAGGGTATTAGCAATACAAACCGACTGTCATAACTAGCTAAAGTTAACCAAATAGGTCCAATGTTAGCTAGTTAGCAAGCTAACATTAGGCTATAGCTAGCAATGTGAAATGGCATTCTGAGAACATTACTACACGCAGATCTCAAACGTAATGTTAGCTAGTGAGGCAGGCGTCTTACGGCAGCTAATTAGCTGAGTCAGCATTAATTTGGGGTATTTTATTTATACATGGAGTTAGCTAGCTAGCTAAACATTGAATCATAATCTCAATCCATAGAGTACTAGCAATACAAACCATTTGTCATAGTTAGCTGTAGTTAACCAAATAGGTTCAATGTTAGCTAGCAATATGAAATGGCATTCTGAGATTACGTTTATGATCTGTGTGTCACGTTGTATAATGATTGGAGACATGCGCAGGAATACGTAATAGGGTTTTTTATTTTCTCCACCCAAACAAAAGAGCGAAATGTAAACCTCTAAATAATACACGGGATGAGACCCGTAAAAACAAGTGCACAATAGCACATAGCATAGAAGTCGATACAATAGCACAGGTACTCACACAACCAACAGACATGGTAACAATGACCGACAAGGAAAATGGGAAACAGAGGGCACATATACAAGGGCACATATACAGTTGAAGTCGGAAGATTACAAGCAATTAGGTTAGAGACATTAAAATACATTTTTCAACCACTCCACAAATGTCTTGTTAACAAACAATAGTTTTGGCAAGTTGGTTAGGACATCTACTTTGTGCATGACACAAGTCATTTTTCCAACAATTGTTTACAGACAGATTACTTCACTTATAATTCACTGTATCACAATTTCAGTGGGTCAGAAATTTACATACGCTAAGTTGACTGTGCCTTTAAACAGCTTGGAAAATTCCAGAAAATGATGTCATGGCTTTAGAAGCTTCTGATAGGCTTATGTATTTTAAGGCCTACCTTCAAACTCAGTGCCTCTTCGCTTGACATCATGGGAAAATCAAAGAAATCAGCCAAGACCTCAGAAAAAAAATTGTAGACCTCCACAAGTCTGGTACATCTTTGGGAGCAGTTTCCAAACGCCTGAAGGTACCACGTTCATCTGTACAAACAATAGTACGCAAGTATAAACACCATGGGACCACGCAGCCATCATACCGCTCAGCAAGGACACTCATTCCGTGTCCTAGAGATGAACGTAGTTTGATGCAAAAAGTGCAAATCAATCCCAGAACAACAGCAAAGGACCTTGTGAAGATGCTGGAGGAAACTGGTACAAAAGTATCTATATCCACAGTAAAACAAGTCCTATATCGACATAATCTGAAAGGCCACTCAGCAAGGAAGAAGCCAATGCTCCATAACCGCCATAAAAAAGACAGACTACGGTTTGCAACTGCACATGGGGACAAACATTGTACTTTTTGGAGAAATGTCCTCTGGTCTGATGAAACAAATATACTGTATAACTGTTTGGCCATAATGACCATTGTTATGTTTTGAGGAAAAAGGGGGAGGCTTGCAAGCCAAATAACACCATCTCAACCGTGAAGCACAGGGGTGGCAGCATCATGTTGTGGGGGAGCTTTGCTGCAGGAGGGACTGGTGTACTTCACAAAATAGATGGCATCATGAGAAGGAAAATTATGTGGATATATTGAAGCAACATCTCAAGACATCCGTCAGGAAGTTGAAGCTTGGTCGCAAATGGGTCTTCCAAATGGACAATGACCCCAAGCATACTTCCAAAGTTGTGGCAAAATGGCTTAAGGACAACAAAGTCTAGGAATTAGTGGCCATCACAAGCCCTGACTTCAATCCCATAGAACATTTGTGGGCAGAACTGAAAATGTGTGTTTGAGCAAGGAGGCCTACAAACCTGACTCGGTTAACTAATATGGGCTATGTGGGACGCGTCCCACATGCGGGACACACTCCCAACAGCCAGTGAAATAGCAGGGCGGCAAATTCAAAACTGCAAAAATCTCATAATTCAAATTTCTCAAACATAGAACTATTATATCCCATTTTAAAGATACACTTCTCCTTAATCCAACCACGTTGTCCGATTTCAAAAAGGCTTTACGGCGAAAGCATAACATTAGATTATGTTAGGACAGTGCCTAAAAAATGAAATCCACACAGCCATTTTCCAAGCAAGGACAGGCGTCACAAAAACCAGAAATACAGCTAAAATTAAGCACTAACCTTTGATCTTCATCAGATGGCACTCATAGGACTTCATGTTATACAATACATGTATGTTTTCCTCGATAAAGTTCATATTTATATAAAAAAAAAAACATTTTACATTGGCCCGTAATGTTCAGAAATGCTTTTCCTCCGAAAACCTTCAGTGAATGAGCACATCAATTTATAGAAATACTCATCATAAACGTTGATAAAATATTAAACTGTTATTCAAAGAATTATAGATAAACATCTCCTTAATGCAACCGCTGTGACAGATTTAAAAAAAGCTTCACGGGGAAAGCACACTTTGCAATAATCTGAGTACTGTGCTCAAAAAACAACATCAGGCAATACAGATACCCGCCATTTTGGAGTCATCTAAAATCATAAATAGCATTATAAATATTCGCTTACCTTTGATGATCTTCATCAGAATGCACTCCTAGGAATCCCAGGTCCACCACAAATGTTGTTTTGTTCAATAAAGTCCATCGTTGTCCTCTTTGTTAGCGCGTTCAGTAAGCTACTCCAAATGTAGGAAGTGCGCCAAATTTCACATCAAAGTCAAAAACAGTTATATTTACGTTCATAGAAACATGTCAAATGACGTATAGCATCGATCTTTAAGGCCTTTTTAACATAAAAGGTCAATAATATTCCAACCGGACGATTCAAATGTCTTTAAAAATGTACTGGAACACAGCTACCTCTCACGTGAATGCGAGCAACTGAGGCCATGTCATTCTCTCGGTCATCAGACTCCAGGAGGTCTTGTTCGCTCGCTGTTCACTGCAAAAGCCTGAAACAATGTTCTAAAGACTGTTGACATCTAGTGGAAGCCTTAGGAAGTGTAAAATGAACCCTAAGTCACTGTATACTGGATAGGCCCAGTCTTGAAAAACTACAAACCAAACTGGATTTTTTCTCATGTTTTTGCCTGCCATATGAGTTCTGTTATACTCACAGACATCATTCAAACAGTTTTGGAAACGTCATTGTGTTTTCTATCCAAATATACTAATAATATGCATATCATACGTTCTGAGCCCGAGTAGTAGGCAGTTTAATTTGGGCACGTCATTCATCCGAATTTCCGAATACTGCCCCCTGTCACTAAAAAGTTAAAGTAGCTCTGTCAGGAGGAATGGGCCAAAATTCACCCAACTTATTGTGGGAAGCTTGTGGAAGGCTACCCGACACGTTTGACCCAAGTTAAACAATGTTAAGCCAATGCTACCAAATACTAATTGAGTGTATGTAAACTTCTGACCCACTGGGAATTTGGTGAAAGAAAAGCTAAAATAAATAATTCTCTCCACTATTATTCTGACATTTCACATTCTTAAAATAAAGTGGTGAACCTAACCTAACTAATTTTTACTAGGATTAAATGTCAGGAATTGTGAAAAACTGAGTTGAAATGTATTTGGCTAAGGTGTATGTAAACTTCTGACTTCAACTGTATACACATACTAATCAGGGGGAATGGGAACCAGGTGTGCATAATGAAAAGACAGTTCGGGGTTGGTGGTAATGAATCCAGTTCAGTGATGCCTAGAAGACAGGTGATGTAGACCAGGATCCATGACACTTGGCATAGTAATGTTCTCAAAATGCATTTTCGTATTGCTAAATATAACTTAATGTTAACTAACTAACATTGAACGTATTTGGTTAACTTTTGCTAGCTATGACAATCGGTTTGTATTGCTAGTACTCTATGGATTGGGATTATGGTTCAATGTTTAGCTAGCTAGCTAGCTAGCTCCATGTATAAACAAAAGACACCAAAAATTAAAGCTAGCTAGCTGATGTTAGATGGCTGGCTCCCTAGCTAACATTTCGTTTAAGATCGGTGTGTAGTAACAGTAAGCTTTAACTTACAATGAAAACAAATTTCTCAAACAATTAGAAACTTATCATATCTGAAACTGTAGCTAGACTCTTACCCGTAAACATGGATGAATGCTTCAGGGCAAACTGCAACCCCTTTCATTAAATAAGAAGTCATGTTTTGTTTGTACAGCTTGCTTGGCGTCAAAGTCACTCTGGTTCACACTGACCGTGTGCAATGCCATAAGAATCATCTTATGCTTTAACCCACACCCAAACACTCACCCTAGCAGAGCTGGTTAGGCTGTTTTCATGTTATCCAGATCGTTGGTGACTATCTCTGCTCTTGGCAACAATTTAATTATGCTTTTTTTGCCGATGTTTACTGACACCGGCCATATTCAACCGGTGTTGAGCGTTCGTAAATACATCAGTTATTCTGCACTCTGGTACACTCCAACGAGAGTACTCTGAAACAGTTGTTACAGTGATGTTCTATTGAAATGCATAGTTGAGTATTTTGTTAAGTTTTACTACGCGCTTCATAAAAAAATAAAAACTGACCAGCTCAATCAGACAAACGTGCTATATGGAAGACCAATCCAAACTCGTCTCTCGGCATGTTCAGCCCACTCATTATCTCAGATAATCATTGGTAGCGGGAAGGTTGCCCTCTTTTGCTGTGGCTTAATCAACTAGGCTCGTAATTTAACAATTTTATTCATATTTACAGATGGCATACAAGTATGTTATTATGGCACATGAAAGTTCACTTGTTCGAGTAGGTATTCCTGCCCCCCCCAAAAAACATTTTAATAAAAAAAAAATTACGTTCAAATGGCTCTCCTTTGAAGTAGTGACCCACGACATACGCCTAATTTCCTGAAGCGGGTAACATATGGTAAAAAAATTTTTTTACAACATTGTTTTTGTATGAACAGTGTAGTACAGTTCAATGTGCCCAAGTGTGTCTCAGGTGTAGAGACACCAAGTGCAGAGAACAGTAGTTACAGATTGTTACACCAGCTAATGTGATTTACCCATTGATTTTGGCCAACATCTTGTCTATTTCAAGCCTTCTCTCATTGATCGAGACAGGTGGGTGTCCACCCCCATGTGCTGCATGTCATGATGACATAGACCTGTCACTATCATCGAGTGAGAACTTGAAATAGAAATGATGACGGTGCACATGTTGTATATCTTTATGGAGCAAAAAAAGTTTATTTTAATAATAGAGCCTTTTCTAAACTCTCACTGAACCTCTGCAACTGGACTCAGACATTTTATGAGACCCGAATCGAAGATGAAGACAGCATCACTAAGGTTGGTCAAATTCTCTGCTACACAAAAGAGTACTTATCCTGTAACTCCCAGGATTGGATACCAAAAATCTTTTGCTAAATCACAATGTCTGGTGTAACAATCTGTAGCTAAGAGAACTGGTGATCAGCAGATTTTGGGAGAGGTGGTCATGATGAAATTGCCATTCCAAAGAAACATACAGTAAATTTAGGGAATACTTGTAAAGCATTGGGAGGAGTGTTGTCATGATCAAACTGCCATTCAGCTCCTCATGAGTCATCTGCTTGAAATCCATTATAATGTCTAATCTCACGAGAAGGATACAGTTCACGGGATATAGTTCTGCTACAATGACACATGCAAGCAAAATTCTCTTTCTGTATCTAGAATCCACTCCAGGAAGAAGCCCAGGCATAAAAAATAAATATATACTCTATTGTACAGTTTTAACAACAGTTGAACCGTGCCAGCATAACATCAACATTAGGGTAGACTAGTTGAACATGCATAATGAGATCCCACACTGTCTGCCCTGTGCACCTACATAGGCACTGGATGGCTAGCACATATGGCGGAAGAGCTGGCGCATTTCGCCAATGTGAAGCACAAACTTCCTTGCTGTGAAGAAGTCTGTGTCTCTCAAAGGTTTTGCACTGTGGTCCCAAGTGGCCTGTGTGCGCATGTTCTATCCAAGGCGCACAAAGTTCACTTGAGCATAGTGAAGGTCAAGTAGCAATTGTGTGGTGGCCAGGCATCGAACACGACACTGAAGCCCTGGTCAGGGATTGTGCTGCATGCCTCGTCAGTGGGAAAACAGGAAAGTCCGCCCCACCCCCCACAGCCTCTCGCATGGCCGTCCCGCCACTGGGAGCACATCCAGCTGGACATCTGTGGCGAGATCCATGGGCACGCACACAGGCGTATCACCTCCACTCTAAGAGGCCAGAAGTGATTCCTGTCGGAACTGTCACATCACAAGCCATCGTGGACATCCTAGACAGTCTGTTCACAAGGTGAGACCTATCCCTCACCACGGACAATGGGCCCCAGCTAACCTCTGTCGAGTTCTCCTCCTATCTCAGCAACAAGGCAATCAAACACATCCACACGGCCTACTACAACCCACATGCTAACGGAGGTCCAGGGGTGCATGTTCCAAACTGCCTTGAACCAAACGCTAATGCAATACAGAGCAAGCAAACACACAACAATACAGGTCTCCCCAGCATCTCTCATGCTAGGTCATGAGATGTAACTGCCACTGGACAAAACTCAGAACACAGAGAGTAGTGGCACCGGCAACTAGGCGCACCCAAGAAAATGAGGCAGTGACCAGGCAATAAAGAGCAATGAAACAGTGTTTAGACAAGGCACACAGGGTGAAGAAGCCGATATTCCTATTGTCAGACTGGGTCCGAACCTGATGGCCACAGCAATGCCACAAAATGGCATCATTCTGGTTGGACCCCTTGCAGGTCAGTTGACAACTGGGGCCCGCCACTTTCATGCTGAGTAATGGATCACGCTGGCACACCAGCCACCTCAGAAAAGTCCCTGCCACTCAAGGAATACAAATGCCCACAAAACTGACATACCGGCCAGAGATGCCATCTGATGGACCTCCACTACTACCACACGAGCCCCAGCCTCTGTGGGCTCCCCAAGGGCCAGAGCCACAAGTGGTGGTGGCTGAAGAATGGACTACTTAACCTCCTTTCATTCTTAGGCTCCGTTAGGCGTCTTAGTCAACCTCCAGGTTAATGGACTAAACTGGCAAGTTCGGAGAGTTGTTTCTTTCTTAAAGCTATCACTCCTCTAGCTTCTTGCTCTATGGACACTTTTTATATATGGTACCAGTCCATGGTTTTGGAAAGAGGGGGGTGTTATATATGGTACTACGTGTTGTACATCATACTGTATGTTATGGTTTACGACAGTGTGCTGCTTTATGGATGAATGGGTTGTGAGAATGGCACGTCATAGGGCTAGGGTCCTTTTTTCTCAATTTCCACCTGACTAATGTGCCCAAAGTAAACTGCCTGTTGCTCAGGCCCTGAAGCCAGAATATGCATATAATTGGTACCACTTGTTGGAAAGAAAACACTTTGAAGTTTGTAGAAATGTTAAAATAACGTAGGAGACTATAACACAATAGATATGTTAGAAGAAAATCCAAAGAAAAACAACCCGATTTGGGTTTTTTTGAGAGCCCATGCTCTTACAATGGAAAGTATAAGGAAGTAATGAAATCTAGCTCCCAGGATGCAATTCCTATGGTTTTCACAGGGTGTCAGCCAGCAGTCTATGTTCAAGGTTTCAGGCTTGTAACTTCCAAAACGAGTAAGAAATATGAATTTTAGTACAGGGACACACTTTTGGAAATTCGTGTTTGGGCCCGCAATGAAGACAAGACGCACCTGCTAATATATGTTTCCGATTGAACATACTTCTTTCCGTATGGAAATACATTTTAGGGTATCTGAGGAGTCAATAGAAATGTATTTTGACTTGTTTTAACAAAGTTTAGTGGTAGATTTTTGTATTCCTTTCTCTGCATGTTGAACGAATGGATTACTCAAATCGATGGCTCCAACTAAACTGAGTTTTTGGGATATGAAGAAGGATTTTATTTAACAAAACGACAGTAAATGTTATAGCTGGGACCCTTTGGAGGACAAATCAGAGGAAGATTTTCAAAAAGTAAGTGAATATTTAATTGCTATTTCTGAATCAATTAAACCTGTGCCGATGGAAAAATATTTATGGTCCCTTCGTCAACACGGCGCCCCGCCGTACCACCACGACTGGTCCGCAGACGTAATTCCATCAGCTGTACGTTCAACCGGCCTTTGCCGGACGACGGAGCAGACGCTTCGACTTACTCAGGACTGCTAACTTTAAACGGCGTCTCCCGCATGCTAGCGTAGTAACGACTACCTAGCGGCTTCCCTGCTTCATCTATTGCTGTACACTGGACCCTATGATCACTTGGCTACATAGCTGATGCTTGCTGGACTGTTCATTTATCACGGTACTCCACTTTGTTTACCTTTGTTCATCTGTCGGCCCTAGCCCCGAACTCAGGCCCTGTGTGTAGTTAACCGACCCTCTCTGCCCATTCATCACCATTTTACCTATTGTTGTTTTAGCTGATTAGCTGTTGACTTAGCTAACTCTCCCAGTCAACACCAGTGATTGCTTTATACCTCGCTTTATGTCTCTCTCAAATGTCAATATGCCTTGTATAATGTTGTTTAGGATAATTATCATTGTTTTAGTTTACTGCAGAGCCCCTAGTCCCACTATACATGCCTTAGACACCTCCTTTGTCCCACCTCCCACACATGCGGTGACCTCACCCAGTATGTCTAGCGTGTCCAGAGATGCAACCTCTCTTATCATCACTCAGTGCCTGGGCTTACCTCCACTGTACCCGCACCCCACCATACCCCTGTCTGCACATTATGCCCTGAATCTATTCTACCACGCCCAGAAATCTGCTCCTTTTATTCTCTGTCCCCAACGCACTAGACGACCAGTTTTGATAGCCTTTAGCCGTACCCTCATCATACTCCTCCTCTGTTTCCTCGGGTGATGTAGAGGTTAACCCAGGCCCTGTGTGTCCCCAGGCACTCTCATTTGTTGACTTATGTAATCGAAAAAGCCTTGGTTTCATGCATGTTATCAGAAACCTCCTCCCTAAATTTGTTTTACTCACTGCTTTAGCACACTACGCCAACTCTGATGTCCTTACCGTGTCTGAATCCTGGCTTAGGAAGGCCACCAAAAATGTCCATACCCAACTACAACATTTTCCGTCAAGATAGAACTGCCAAAGAGGGAGGAGTTGCAATCTACTGCAGAGATAGCTTGCAAAGTTCTGTCATACTTTCCAGGTCTATGCCCAAACAGTTCGAGCTTCTAATTTTCAAAATTAATATCTCCAGAAATAAGTCTCTCACTGTTGCCGCCTGTTGATAGACCCCCCTCAGCTCCCAGCTGGGCACTGGACACCATATGTGAATTGATTGCCCCCCATCTATCGTAAGAGTTCGTTCTGTTAGGTGACCTAAACTGGGATATGCTTAACACCCCAGCAGTCCTACAATCTAAACTAGATGCCCTCAATCTCACACAAATTATCAAGGAAACCACCAGGTACAACCCTAAATCCATAAACATGGGCACCCTCATAGATATTATCCTGACCAACTTGCCCTCCAAATACACCCCTGCTGTTTTCAATCAGGATCTCAGCGATCACTGCCTCTGCCTGCATCTGCTATGGGTCCGCAGTCAAACGACCACCCCTCATCACTGTCAAACGCTCCCTAAAACAGTTCTATGAGCAGGCCTTTCTAATCGCCCCGGCGCAGGTATTCTGGAAGGATATTGACCTCATCCCGTCAATCGAGGATGCCTAGTCGTTCTTTAAAAGTAATTTCCTCACCATCTTAAATAAAGGTGAAATAAAAAATAAAAATGTTGTAGTCTCCCACCCTAATGATTTGATCCTTTGTTGCCTATAAATTCAATAAATTGGAAAAATATTTTTGAGGAAGTATGATTCATCCTGATTTGGACCATATAGATTATAGAGCCAAATCTGTTTTTCATCCAACTTCATACTCAAAAAGATCCACCTTTCTTGCGAATCATTCCTGACTATTTGCACATTCAGATATACATTTTTGTTATTTAATATCATCACACCTTTTGAGTTCCTTTGTCCATGGCAGAAAATTATTTCACCATTTTCCCTGCAACTTCATCTAAGGATGTAGAGTGAGTATCCTGTAAACAGTATATGTTACATTCATTTTCTTTTAGTCACGGAAAGACTGATCTTCTTTTTTATAATCTGCTAAACCATTACAATTTTAACTGGTTATACTTATTTCACCCCAACTAGATACAATTCTGTCTAAATTGACCATAATTAGTGCTTTTAAAGTTACTGCCATAAGAGGTATTATTGAGCTTTCAAATGTCGAATGTTCAGAATTCAAGAAACAGGTTCTAGAAATATTGATTTTATTCCCTTGCCTGTTTGCCTGTTGGCCAATGACACAGATGTTAGACAATTTTGTCAAGATATTATGTGTGTAGTAAATCTGAGTAGGTTGATGTGTATGATATTGGATGTGATTTGCAGTTTGTTATCATACACATGGGCGGCATATCAAACAACACGCTTGAGGCTGCTGATGAACAAGAATTATGATTGATAATTGCGGTAGCAACAATTCTGATGGCTTATTAAACCTCTTTTGGCGCATGAACCGCTAGCGGGACACCTACGACAACATGCGGTGAAATTGCAGAGCGCGAAATTCAAAATACAAAAATTTTAATATTAAACATTCATCAAAATTCAAGTGTCATACATCATTTAAAAGCTTAACTTCTTGTTAACCCAACAGCGTTGTCAGATTTCAAAAAGGCTTTATGGCGAAAGCATACCATGCAATTATCTGAGGACAGTGCCCCACACCAAAATACTTTTTCAACCAGCACAGGTGTCACAAAATCACAAATAGCGATTAAATAAATCACTTACCTTTGAAGATCTTCCTCTGTTTGCAATCCCAAGCATCCCAGCTACACAATGAATCGTAATTTTGTTCAATAAAGTCCTTCTTTATATCCCAAAAAGTCAGTTTAGTTGGAGCAGAATTCTATGGCACATTATTTACGTGTCAGCCATTGTTGCCATTAATGCTAGTTAGTGTGAGTTGGACCACTAGAGGACATCTTTGAGAAGCATTTGAAAGTTTTTAATATTAGCTTATTAACTCAACTCGCCGTATTAGTATTAACTCAACTCGCCGTGTTTGGAGGAGGAGAAATGCTGCCTATGACCCCAAGAACACCATTCCCACCGTCAAACATGGAGGTGGAAACATCATGCTTTGGGGGTGTTTTTCTGCTAAGGGGACAGGACAACTTCACCACATCAAAGGGACAATGGACGGGGCCATGTACCGTCAAATCTTGGGTGAGAACCCCCTTCCCTCAGCCAGGGCATTGAAAATGGGAGGGAGCTGAAGGTTCGAGTTGCCAAACGTCAGCCTCGAAACCTTAATGACTTGGAGAAGATCTGCAAAGAGGAGTGGGACAAAATCCCTCCTGAGATGTGTGCCAACCTGGTGGCCAACTACAAGAAACGTCTGACCTCTGTTATTGCCAACAAGGGTTTTGCCACCAAGTACTAAGTCATGTTTTGCAGAGGGGTCAAATACTTATTTCCCTCATTAAAATGCAAATCAATTTATAACATTGTTGACATGCGTTTTTCTGGATTTTTTTGTTGTTATTCTGTCTCTCACTGTTCAAATAAACCTAAGAGTAAAATTATAGACTGATAATTTCTTTGTCAGTGGGCAAATGTACAAAATCAGCAGGGGATCAAATACTTTTTTCCTTCACTGTATAAGTTTATTAAGTAGTCTTGCTTGTCTCAGAGCAGCGTGAAATGGTTCTGAAATCGTTGACCACATGCAGGTAGGCTATTGCTTCAATTCCTATTGTAACAATTGGAGGACTTTGGGAGTTTCAGTAAGCAGCAATTTGTTGTCTTAATTATCCTACTTTATTCTTAAAGTAACTCCAGCAAAAGAGAAGAGAAAGGAGCCTTAAATAATACAAAAATGAAGCGAATGAAATCACATTTGAATTCATTCGCCATCAACCAAAAACACACCGTTGTAGAAATATGTTATTGAATTCAATAAAAAAAATAAAAAATATTTCAAAATGCATATGTGTATTAGCCTACTGTGCAGTCTGACAAGTAAACATACCCTACAGTACATGGTGCCTAATTCCTTACATAAGGTAGAGCAGGCCATGTCCAAACTTTCTCGGTGACCTCAAGGACTCTAACTCTGTATTTAATGCTTTTTCGGGTTGCATCAGTCAGGGACAAAAACTTCTGAGACAAAGTGTTAATGATGAACACCCAGAGGTTCACTGGTAAGCCAGGTTTGCCTCAGGATCCATCCCAGTTGAAATTCTGTCTCTGACAAAGACGAGTGAATCTGAGTCCTCTGGTCGTTACAGTCCTAATCCTAGCAGGGGTAGCACAATAGAAAGAAGTTTTAATCTAGCCAGCTATGTCCATTTTGTCTGTTCTCTTTGGTCGAAATGTCATTTTTTTAATGGTAACTGTTACCATTCAAAAATGGGTGAAGAGTGGAGTTTGGGGCGGAATGAGGAGTACTGGAAAGGTAAGACTTTCAGGTTACAATAGGCCATAAGTAAACAGCAGATCGCCGATTGTCCTCACTTTGATAATGCTGTAACAACATGACCAGGATCTCTATTCATATAAGTGAACAGATTAGAGTTTTCAGGAGGAGCGGAAGATCTACTGGAGACATTTCAAAAATACTGTTAGACTAGGGGATTTTGGTAATAGCATCCAGGTTTTAAAAACTTGGCCTCCATTCAAGAAGCCAAGAGGTTGAATGCTCGCCAGGCTAGGAGGGCAAATTTTTTAACAGGTTTGATTTCACACTAGCCTATCGCCCAGGATCCAAGAATCAGAAGGCAGACACCCTGTACCGCCAACACAATGTCTCTAACAAGGAGAGAGAACCCGAGCCCATCATCCCCAGCTCACACTTTGTGACCCCTGTGATATGGGGTATACCACGGTCAGACAAGCCCAGACCCCAGAACCTGACCATGGCGGGGAACCCACTAACAGACTTTACATTCCGAGTCAGCCCAGTCCCGAGTACTACAATGGGGACACTCCTCTAAATTAACTGGGCATCCAGGGGTTAATCAGACACTGTAGTTCCTGAGGCGGAAATTCTGGTGGCTCAACATGTAGGATGTGAGTTCCTTTGTTGCGGCCTGTTCCATCTGTGCCCAAAGCAAGTCTTCACGTCAGCAACCTGCGGGGTTGCTCCACCCTCTGGCCATCCCCAGCCGGCCCTGGTCTCATCTGTCTGTAGACTTTATCACAGGGTTACCTCCATCTCAAGGGCTTACCACTATCCTGGTGGTCGTCGATCGGTTCTCCAAGGCAGCCCATTTCGTGGGCCCCAGTTCGTCGCACGGTATTGGAAGGCCTTCTGTTTCCAGTTGGGGGCCATCAGCCGTGGGGGTGCCATCAGCCGAAGCGTTCATTCGACGATGCCGCTGCACCTGGATCAGAGCGCGATCCTCCTTGCTCCGCTCCTCTGCCCGACACCAACATCAGGTAAACTGGCACTGAAGACCTCTTCGGCTCCTCCGACCGGATCAATGGGTGTGGCTGTCCACCCGTGATCTTCCCTTAAAGGTGGACTCGCGGAAGCCCACTCCTCGCTACATTGTACCATTCAAGATCCTGAGTCGCATCAACCTGGTCACCTATTGCATCCAGCTTCCCAGGTCCATGAGTGTCTGTCTGTCCTTTCATGTCTCCCGCCAGACTTCACAAGCGACAGCTGTCTGATTGGGAAATCACCCCCGAGCCCAACATAGAAATAAAACACAAAGAAAGGCTATAACCAAAACATAGAAAATAAAGCATAGAAATGCCACACCCTGACCAAAATAGCAGAGTTCACCTGGTCAGGGCGTGACAGTACCCCCCCTCCAACGGTGCGTATTCCCGCGCACCAAACTAAAGTCTATTAGGGGGGGGACCCGGGTGGGCGCCTCACCCTCGGTGGAGGCTCTGGCCCCGGGCGTGTTTCTCCCCCTGCCTCCACCCTAGCCCTACCCCTCTGGCCCGGACTGGACCACTGTGGAGCGGCATGCACAGGCTCCGGAGCCGAGCCGTCGACCGGAACATGATTGGGCACCGGTGGACCAGACACGGGCCGTGCCGGACTGTGGACACGCACCGTGGGCTTGGTGCGGGGAACAGGAACGGGCCGGACAGGACTGTGGACACGCACCGTGGGCTTGGTGCGGGGAACAGGGACGGGCCGGACAGGACTGTGGACACGCACCGTGGGCTTGGTGCGGGGAACAGGGACGGGCCGGACAGGACTGTGGACACGCACCGTGGGCTTGGTGCGGGGAACAGGGATGGGCCGGACAGGACTGGGGACACGCACCACTAACCTGGTGCGGGGAGCAGGGACGGGCCGGACAGGACTGGGGACACGCACCACTAACCTGGTGCGGGGAGCAGGGACGGGCCGGACAGGACTGGGGACACGCACCACTGACTTGGTGCGGGGAGCAGGTACGGGCCAGACAGGACTGGGGACACGCACCACTGACTTGGTGCGGGGAGCAGGGACGGGCCAGACAGGACTGGGGACACGCACCACTGACCTGGTGCGGGGAGCAGGGACGGGCCGGACAGGACTGGGGACACGCACCACTAACCTGGTGCGGGGAGCAGGGACGGGCCGGACAGGACTGGGGACACGCACCACTAACCTGGTGCGGGGAGCAGGGACGGGCCAGACAGGACTGGGGACACGCACCACTAACCTGGTGCGGGGAGCCGGTTTAGCCACTCGTCCTGGCTGGATGCCCATCCTAGCACGGCATGTGCTGGGCATGTCCACCGGACGCACTGGGCTGTGCGGGCGCACTGGCGACACAGCGCGCAACTCTGCATACCATGGCTTGGTGCGGGGAGCAGGGACGGGCCGGACAGGACTGGGGACACGCACCGTGGGCTTGGTGCGGGGAACAGGAACGGGCCAGACAGGACTGTGAACACGCACTGGTGACCTGAAGCGTGGAGCCGGTTTAGCCACTCGTCCTGGCTGGATGCCCATCCTAGCACGGCATGTGCTGGGCATGTCCACCGGACGCACCGGGCTGTGCGGGCGCACTGGCGACACAGCGCGCAACTCAGCATACCATGGCTCCTCCTCCAGATCTTCCCTCTGCAGGTCCTCAATCAAACGCCTCATCTCCTTCTCTTCCTCCGCCGTCATCCCCCACGAGAGCAGTGGTCTGGGCTCTTCCTCTGCCCTTCCGGACCACCCCATTAGCCCCCCCCCAAAATTTTCTTGGGGCTGTTTTCCGGGCCTCCTCGACCGCCGCCTGCGACTCCGTCTACCGGCTGGCTTTTCCTCCTCGACCTGGGAGTCCGTCCGCCAGGGTCCTTTCCCCGACATGATCTCCTCCCAGGTCCAGAACTCCTTTCCCTCGCGAGCCCATCTCTCGCGCTCCTTTTCCTCCCGCTGCTTGGTCCTGGTTCGGTGGGTTGTTCTGTAACGTTTGTCGTCGGGAGACGAGGAAGCGGACCAAAACGCAGCTGGGAGCGAATACATGTTTATTTAACACACTAGAATTAAACATGTACACAAAATCAAGGAAAAACTGCCAATACGTTACGTGCTCAAATAACGAGACAACAACCCACAAACATCGTGGGGGAAAAGGAACTTAAATGTGATTCCCAATCAGACTTCACAAGCGACAGCTGTCTGATTGGGAAATCACCCCCGAGCCCAACATAGAAATAAAACACAAAGAAAGGCTATAACCAAAACATAGAAAATAAAGCATAGAAATGCCACACCCTGACCAAAATAGCAGAGTTCACCTGGTCAGGGCGTGACACTGATTGAGTATTCGAGACTTAGTCTTTGTTGTTTTTGCAAGTGTACTGTGATCCTGCGGGTACCGAATCTCAGTAAAATATTATGTTTATCCTAATCCACTGATTCTTCGTCTGGTCTCTTCTCTGCACCTGGGTCCAACCTTACCATGTCACATCATGCCCTGTTTGCATCAGGGGCGTAGACATGGATGGGCCTTTCCCACCCAATCAGATTGCTGTGGTTTAAGCATTGATGTGGACCTACACCATCACATTTTTGTATTTTTCCTATTAGAAGAAAGTGTGACTTTGAGAGTGAAAATCTAAAAAAATCTGTAGTAAAACAAATAAAAAAAACATAGTAAAAGATAGGATTTTTCACAGGGTGCCTTTTCTATACTGGGTGGGTTGTTTCTGAACTTTTTGACAACATTTGAGTATACCCACTTCTCCAGGCACCAATACATCACTGCATAGGGGCGATGGAAAAACAGCTGTCACACACATCATGTTGTTAAACGATAAGCAGTCTATAAACTCAGACATAATAAACCAGTAAGTCCCAATCATAAGAATACAAAAACACAACCATTAAGCATTTCACAATGGAAATGTACAATTATAACTTCCCATTGCAAAAAACATTTCACGTTTAGCAAACAAATCAACCGGTGACCTAAAGTTTAAGTTGGAACTGACAGTGTTTTAACTACTTCGCAAAAATGAAAAACAGACAATCGTAATATCAGTCAAATATATCAAATTCCCAGTTTATGCTACAAAACCGACTTCATAAGAGGATTTAAAAATAGGTTATATTTGACTCATTGTTCCATGACGTACACTATGTCATTGTTGGCAGAATAGATGGATGGATTTCAATGCGTGATTAATATAATTCACCAATACATTTATTGGTAGTACAACAAATATTAATATCAGGTTGTAAATCACAGCTGGCCTGGTACATTGTTTGCTTCCTCCATTCGGGATGTACTGTTTCAGTTTCAATGACTCCATATTCTGGACAAAAACTAACGAATGTAACTAAGGCTGGGAATGTCAATACAATCAAACTAGCAAGGGAAATGATCACAAGTCAGTCATAATGTGACTAATAGGCTAGCGTATGCCGTGTCATGCCTTTGGAGGAGTGGGTGAGTGACTGATTTCTTCCCCTCATATCGTTTTTCGGGGGCTATACACAGCTAGAGATGCAGGTGTCATTTATTTCGCTAGCAAGAACTTGAATGACTGTTATAGAGTTAGCATATCTCTAGCATTTGAAAAAATTCACTCTGGCTATCTAATCCAATTTCAGAGCACACTCGTCTGAGTGTGCAAGAGCACAGAACAACTGATGAATTTACGAACATGCAACACCTGCTGAATATGACCGATGTCAGTAAACACAGGCAAGAAAAGTTACATTTAGCTCATGTTGCTTTGGCTAGCATTTGTTGTTGATGTGGATAACTGAAAAAAAGAGCCTACATTTTTCATGGTTGTTTGATCAATAGGACTGTAAAGTTCCCAAATGTAAGAGGACACCCGTGGTGTTAACATATTTGTGTATTTTTGTGGCTTTTGGGTAATGCATTCTAATGATCAAAGTCACACTTTTGCAACTGCCTGTAAACACATAGTCCAATTCAAAGTGAATGATGGCAGGGCCGTGTGGCAAATTGCTTATTTGTATAAAAATCTATTGTAGCTCTGATTGGCTAGTGCGCACCGGTCTGTGTAGACTCCAGTCCTGGACAAGACAGATGCTTTTTTAAGTTTTATTTACTGCAGTGTCTAAATTGCTCTAGGATTTTTAATGCCTTAGTATACATAATTCTCAAACATTCAAGAATTCATGAAAACCTGAAAAGTACCGTGTCTAAGTTGTCGCTTGTCATGTATTTTTTTAAAGTGTCATTCTTCCTGAGGGTGCATATAAACAGATTTAAATAAGATGTAATTTTGCACTAAAATGCTGTCAGTTCCACTTTAAATGCAACAATGTTTCACACGCAAGTTATTTTCAAAGAGATGTCTAACAATTTAGCTAGCTATATTTATCTCCTAGAGACCAGCAAATAAAAATCCTGATTGGATCTTTTTTTCTCTTCAGTGTTAACCCTTTCCTTTCCAACAATAACTGAACAGATTCAATCAGAACATAATTGAAAATAAGAGTTGCTCTATTTCTCTATGTATTTTTCACTATTCTGAATGTCTACAGAATCCATATGTTGTTCTGAAATATAAACACAGAAAAACTGGACATTTTGAACTCTTATTGTGTGGTGATTTGATAAAATTACAATCATGGTCTTGAATTGGACTCACATTTTTCTGGACTCGATCTTGACTCGGTCTCGGACCCAATGTTCCCGTCTCGGTCTTGACTCGGTCATGCTGTTCTTCACATTACCGTCTCTGGTAAACACACACTATATCCTCTAGGGGACCCCTTCCCATTCTTATCCCGTTAACGGGATTGATTTTGACAACAGCCAGTGGAAAATCAGAGCGCCAAATTCAAAACAGCTAAAATCTCATAATTACATTTTCGCAAACAATCAACTATTTTACACCCTTTTAAAGATAAACTTCTCGTTAATCCAACCACATTCTCCGATTTCAAAAAGGCTTTACGGCAAAAGCATACAATTAGATTATGTTAGGACAGTTCCAACACAAGAAAAAACACATACCAGAAATTCAGCTACAATTATGCACTAACCTTTGACGATCTTCATCAGATGACACTCCTAGGACATTGTTACACAATACATGTATGTTTTGCTCGATAAAGTTCATATTTATATCCAAGAACAACATTTTACATTGGTGCGTAATGTTGAGAAATGTTTTCCCTCCAAACCCCCCAATGAATGAGTACAATGTGCACACATATTTTTTTTATTTTTTTTATTTCACCTTTATTTAACCAGGTAGGCAAGTTGAGAACAAGTTCTCATTTACAATTACGACCTGGCCAAGATAAAGCAAAGCAGTTCGACAACATACAAAAACACAGAGTTACACATGGAGTAAAACAACATACAATCAATGATACAGTAGACAAAAATAAGACTATATACAATGTGAGCAAATGATGTGAGATAAGGGAGGTAAAGGCAAAAAAGGCCATGGTGGAAAAGTAAATAAAGTATAGCAAGTAAAACACTGGAATGGTAGATTTATAATTTGAAGAAAGTTCCATTTTATTAAGGCACATGAATGTTCCAGAAGGCATTTCCACCAAAAAACACATGAAGTAGTGATGTCTCACATCACTACTTCACACGTCTAGCTTTCTGAACAGGGTCTCACATTTAGTTTTGGATACATTTTTCTGTCTTCTGTAAGTTTAACCCTTGTGTGTTGTTCGGGTCTGTGGGACCCACTGTCAATGTTTACTAAAATAACAATTATAATGAATAGTTTTTCAACCTGAGACTCATTGGCCTTGAGTCATTTTCTGTGAAAAACATGTAATATAACACATTTTCATTGAGTGCAGACTGTGCAATCCCCCATACATTTATATTACATATGTGGTGTTCAGGTCCACTGGACCCAAGGGTAATAAAAGAGCGTGTGTGTGTGTAGGTGAAAACCAAGTAAAAATTAAACAAAAAGGTTTGCTGTGTGACTTCACTCTGTCTTCCTCCTCCCTGGGCCTGCTGTTTCAACATAGGCAGACAGGTTCTTGGTGCTGTCTCCCACTTTTCTCGCACTCTTTACCCTTTTGCAGTGTGTGAAACTACACAATGTCTTGCGGGAACCTGCACAATGTTATTGCAATACATTATTTCGACTCTGTAAAAAAATGCTGTATTTTCCCAAACTCTACCCCAGCCAGGTGCAAATTGGGGGAGGGACACAACAAATAAATAGCTTTGCATGTGTGGCTCTTTACCACAATCAGTATGGCAATAATAATCTCTTAGAAATAATGTTTGCAGAGAGAGAAGCTAGTGTGGAAAGATGTCTACTGCTTTGGAAGATGAAGAATTTTCCAAATATGAGGATCATGTCTCTGTCAATTCGGAGTCTGACAGTCAGTTAGAAAAAGAGGATGAGATTGACCCTCAGCCAGCTCCAGGAACAGCCCGTCTGCAGCCAGGACCAGCCCATCAGTAACCAGCTCATCAGCAGCCTGCAGGATGTGATAAGAATACAAACAGGGCATTGTGGAGGACCAAAAGTCTTATTTTGGACTGTTCATCCCAGACACCATCCAGAAAATCATTCTGGACTGCACTAATTTGGAGGGAATGCGTGTTTTTGGAGAGAGATGGACCAAACTCATTTACATGCATACTTTGGGGTTCTTATCCTTGCTGGTGTTTTCAGATCCAATGGGGAATCCACTGAATCCCTGTCTGATGTAGAAACTGGCAGAGAACTTTTCCGTGCAACAATGTCTCTGAAAAACTTTGACATTTTTTCCAGGATTATCCGCTTCGATAACCGAGACACCAGATCAGCTCGGTGGCAGAGAGACAAGCTAGCTGCAATCAGGTCAGTGTGGGACAAGTGGGTGGACCATCTTCCCCTGTTTTACAACTCTGGGCCCAACATTACTGTTGATGAGCAGCTTATGCCATTTAGGGGCAGCTGCCCCTTCAGGCAGTACATACCGTCTAAACCCGCAAAATATGGAATCAAGATCTGGGCTTTCTGTAATGCTGTTTCATAATTTGTGTATACTGGGAAGCCAGATGTAGGAGCCCTGAGAAGAACCAATGGATGCGGGTTGTCATGGATGTGATACAGGGACTCCTTGGCCACAACATCACATGCGATAACTTCTATGCTTCACACAATCTGGGACAGGAGCTCCTCAAGAAGAAGCTAACGATGGTAGGAACAGTACGGAAAAACAAGCCAGAGGTCCCACCTCAGCTGTTGAATACACAGGCCAATCAATTCCTCATGTCCTACATGTGAAAGAAAGGCAAAAATGTGGTACTCATGAGTACGCTGTATAGGGATGGGTGAATCTGTGGCCAGGAACATCAAAAACCAGAAATCATAATGGAATACAATGTCACAAAAGGAGGGGTGGACAATTTTGACAAGCTGGTGACTGGCTACAACTGCAAAAGAAGAACCCTACGCTGGCCACTTGTGATATTCTTCAACATCGTGGACATCTCGGAATTAGTACAGCGCGTTTCTAATCTGGATGGCATTGAACCCAGATTGGAACAGAGGGAAGCTCCAGAGGAGACGGCTCTTTCTCGAGGAGCTGGGTAAGGCATTGGTAAGAATTCAAATCCAGAGGAGGCAACATATCCCAAGGACACCAAACTTCTGCAGCCATCATGAGAGGATTCAGGAGGAGTATGCTGGTGTCCCATTCGCCCGACCAACAGAACCAACAACTCCAATACCGGAAGTAAGTGTGAGTGATGTTGTTGCATGTGTGTGTGTCTGACTCTCCTACCTTGGCCTGCTGTAACTATATATGTGAGTGAGATGTTAATAAAATTCCTGAACTACGTGTTGTCATTCTAGATTGCAGCCAATTTGTTCCAGTTTAAAGCAATACAGTGCCATGCAAAAGTATTCATCCCGTTTGGCGTTTTCCTATTTTGATGCATTACAACCTGTAATTTAAATTCACTTTTTATTTGGATTTCATGTAATGGACATACACAAAATAGTCCAAATTGGTGAAGTGAAATTAAAAACAATTACTTGTTTCAACATTTTTTTCTTTTTAAATGGAAAAGTGGTGCTTGCATATGTATTCACCCCCTTTGCTATGAAGCCCCTAAATAAGATCTGGTGCAATCAATTACCTTCAGAAGTCACATAATTAGTTAGATTGCACACAGATGGACTTTATTTAACCTGTTAGGGTATAGGGGGCAGTATTTTCACGGCTCGATAAAAAAATTTACCCGATTTAATCTGGTTACTAATCCTACCCAGTAACTACAATATGCATATACTTATTATATATGGATAGAAAACACCCTAAAGTTTCAAAAACTGTTTGAATGGTGTCTGTGAGTATAACAGAACTCATTTGGCAGGCAAAACCCTGAGACAGATTCTGACAGGAAGTGGATACCTGATGTGTTGAATTGACTTTAAGCCTATACCATTGAAAAACAAAGGGAAGGAGGAATATTTTGGCACTTCCTATTGCTTCCACAAGATGTCCTCAGCCTTTACAAAGTGTTTTGAGTCTTCTACAGTGAGATCTGACTGAAGAAGAGCGTTGGAACGGTGATGGCCCATTAGACACCTGGCGTGCGATTTGATGGTGGGTACTCTCATTCCGAAACGTTTTAAAAGAGAACCCAATGGTCCGCCTTGAATTTTATTCATGTTCTGGTTAAAAAAGGCCCTAATGATTTATGCGATACAACGTTTGACATGTTTGAACGAACGAAAATATATTTTTTCCGTTCTTGAAGTGAAGTGAAGTCCGGCTGGCTTAGATCATGTGCTACAACACGGAGGTTTTTGGACATAAATGATGAGCTTTTTTGAACAAAACTACATTCGTTATGGACCTGGGATTCTTTGGAAGTGACATCTGATGAAGAGAATCAAAGGTAATGGATTATTTACATAGTATTTTCGATTTTAGATCTCTCCAACATGGCGGTTAGTCTGTATCGCAATGCGTATTTTTCTGGCACAGTGCTCAGATTATTGCAAAGTGTGATTTCCCAGTAAGGTTAATTTTAAATCTGGCAAGTCCATTGCGTTCAAGAGATGTAAATCTATACTTCTTTGAATGACAATATAATATTTTACCAATGTTTTCTAATATTAATTAATTATTTTGTTGTCATGACTTGACTGCCGGTATTGGAGGGAAACGATTTCCTGAACATCAACGCCATAGTAAAACGCTGTTTTTAGATATAAATATGAACTTGATAGAACTAAAAATGCATGCATTGTCTAACATAATGTCCTAGGAGTGTCATCTGATGGAGATTGTAAAAGGTTAGTGCATAATTTTAGCTGATTTTATGGTTTTGGTGACGCCTGTCTTTGAATCGACAATACACTACACACAGCTATTGTCAATGTACTCTCCTAACATAACCTAACTTTATGCTTTCCCCGTAAAACCTTTTTGAAATCAGTAAACGTGGTTAGATTAATTAAGAAGATGTTTATTTTTCAAAGGCTGTAAGTTAGTTGTATGTTTGAGAAATTTGAATTTTGACATTTATTTGGTTTCAAATTTGCCGCTCTTGAAATGCACCTGCTGTTGATAGGGTGCGCCACGGGTGGCACGCTAACGTCCCACATAGCCCCAAGAAGTTAAGTGGCACATGATCTGTCACATGATCTCAGTATATATATATATATACACCTGTTCTGAAAGTCCCAAGAGTCTGCAACACCACCAAACAAGCTGCACCATGAAGACCAAAGAGCTCTCCAAACAGGTCAGGGACAAAGTTTGTGGAGAAGTACAGATCAGGGTTCGGCTATAGAAAAATATCAGAAACGTTGAACATCCCACGGAGCACCATTAAATCCATGATTAAAAAATTGAAAGAATATGGCACGACAACAAACCTGCCAAGAGAGGGCCACCCACCAAAACTCATGGACCAGGCAAGGAGGGCATTAACCTCTCTGGGGTATGTGGGACGATTTCGTCCCACCTACGTAACAGCCACTTCAATCCAGTGGCGCGATTTTTGAATCGTTAGAAATGCTATAACTTCAATTTCTCAAACATATGACTATTTCACAGCTATTTAAAGACAAGAATCTCGTTAATCTAACCCCACTGTCCGATTTCAAAAAGGCTTTACAACAAAAGCAAAACATTAGATTATGTTAGCAGAGTACCCAGCCAGAAAAAATCTGACACCCATTTTTCAAGCTAGCATATCATGTCACATAAACCCAAACCACAGCTAAATGCAGCACTAACCTTTTATGATCTTCATCAGATGACACACCTAGGACATTGTGTTATACAATACATGCATGTCTGTTCAATCAAGTTCATATTTATATCAAAAACCAGCTTTTTACATTAGCATGTGACGTTCAGAAAAAGCATAACCACCGCAAACTTCCGGTGAATTTACTAACAGTTTGCTAAATTACTCACGATAAACGTTCACAAAAAGCATAACAATTATTTTAAGAATTATAGATACATTACCCCTCTATGCACTCGATATGTCCGATTTTAAAATAGCTTTTCGGATGAAGCACATTTTGTAATAATCTAAGTACATAGCCCGGCAGGGCTAGCTATTTAGATACCCACCCAGTTCAGCCTCCACCAAAATCACATTTCCTATAAGAAAAATGTTCTTACCTTGCTTGTTCTTCATCAGAATACACTGCCAGGACTTCTACTTCAATAACAAATGTTGGTTTGGTCCCAAATAATCCATCGTTATATTCCAACAGCGACGTTTTGTTCGTGAGTTCTAGACACTATCAGAATGCTTCCTCACGGTCCCGCGCATGGCGCGTTGGCTTGTCAAAAATGTCTAAATATTCCATTACCGTACTTCGAAGCATGTCAACCGCTGTTTAAAACCAATTTTTATGCCATTTATGTCGTAGAGAAGTGATAATATTCCGACCGGGAGTATGCATTGAGCCTAAACAGCCGAATAAAATTTCTCCTCAGAAGCGACTCATGCACGCGCATCATTGAAAGGTCCTCCGAGCAGCCACTTACAAAAGGCGATAATATGTTTCAACCTGAGGCTCCCTCGTAAACCTTCAGGGTTTTCGCGGGCTCTGAGAGCCTATTGGAGCCCTGGGAATTGTCACGTTACAGCTAAGATCCTTACTTTTCAATAAAAAGAGGTAAGACGCACAACTCCTTGTCAGACAGGGTACTTCCTGCTTGAAGCCTTGTCAGGTTTTTGCCTGCCATAGGAGTTCTGTTATACTCACAGACACCATTCAAACAGTTTTAGAAAATTCAGAGTGTTTTCTATCCAAACCTGAACAATAATATGCATATTCTAGCCTCTGAGTTGGTGTAGGAGGCAGTTAAAAATGGGAACATATTTTTTCCAAAATTCTCAATACTGCCCCCTATACCAAACAGGTTAATCAGAGGGGCAACAAAGAGACCAAAGATAACCCTGAAGCAGCTGCAAAGTTCCACAGCGGAGATTGGAGTATCTGTCCATAGGACCACTCCATAGAGCTGGGCATTACAGAAAAGTGGCCAGAAAACAATAAGCAAACACATTTGGTGTTCACAAAAAGGCATGTGGGAGACTCCCCCAACATATGGAAGAAGGTACTGTGGTCAGATGAGACTAAAATTGAGCTTTTTGGCCGTCAAGGAAAACGCTATGTCCGGCGCAAATCCAACACCACTCATCACCCCGAGAACGCCAATGAAAAATATCCCCACAGCATGATTCTGCCACCATGCTTCACTGTGGGGATATTTTTTGTTGGCAGGGACTGGGAAACTGGTCAGAATTGTAGGATGGCGCTAAATACAGGGAAATTATTGAGGGAAACCTGTTTGTCTTCCAGAGATTTGAGACTGGGACGGAGGTTCACCTTCCAGCAGGACAATGACCCTAAACATACTGCTAAAGCAACACTTGAGTGGTTTTAAGGGTAACATTTAAATGTTTTTGAATGACCTTGTCATAGCCCACACCTCAATCCAATTGAGAATCTGTGGTATGACTTAAAGATTGCTGTACACCAGCGGAACCCATCCAACTTGAAGGAGCTGGAGCAGTTTTGCCTTGAAGAATGGGCAAGAATCCCAGTGGCTAGATGTGCCAAGCTTATAGAGACATACCCCAAGAGACTTGCAGATGTAATTGCTGCAAAAGGTGGCTCTACAAAGTATTGACTTTGGGGGGGTGAATAGTTATGCACACTCAAGTTTTCAGTTTTTTTGTATTATTTCTTGTTTGATTCACCAAAAAATATTTAGCATCTTCAAAGTGGTAGGCATGTTGTGTAAATCAAATTATTCAAACCCCCCAAAAATGAATTTTAATTCCAGGTTGTAAGGCAACAAAATAGGAAAAATGCCAAGGGATGACTTGGACCGGAGAGTGAAGGAAAAGTGGCCAACAAGTGCTCAGCATATGTGGGAACTCCTTCAAGACTGTTGGAAAAGCATTGCAGTTGAAGCTGGTTGAGAGAATGCCAAGTGTGTGCACATCTGTCATGAAGGCAAAGGGAGGCTACTTTGAACATTTTCAAATATTAAATATATTTTGATTTGGTTACTATATGATTCCATATGTTTTATTTCATAGTTGTAATGTTTTCACTATTATTCTACAATATAGAAAATAGTAAAAATAAAGAAAAACCCTTGAATGAGTAGATGTCCAAACTTTGTGTCCAACATGTCATTGATTGTTTCAGATTTGGTCCGGTCTGGATGAACAAAATGTGGTCTAGTTTGGGGGAAGAGATCATTAAAATAATAGCAAGTGCGTAGGTAAGACCCAGATGCATACAGTGTCGAAGTAACAAAAGTGTTTTGCTAGTACAGGGGCAGGCAAAACGACAGGTCAAGGGCAGGCAGAGGTCAGTAATCCAGATAGGGTGCAAAAGGTCCAGAACAGCAGGCAGTCTCAGGGTCAGAGCAGGCAGGGGTCAATAATCCGGTGTGGCAAGGTACAGAATGGCAGGCAGGGTCAGGGCAGGCAGAATGGTCAAAACCGGAGAGAAAACAGTAACTAGGACAGACAGGAGCAAGGGGAAACCCACTGGTAGGTTTCACTAAACAAAATGGACTGGCAACAGACAAACAGAGAACACAGGTGTAAATACACTGGGGATAATCGGGACGATTGGTGACACCTGGAGGGGGGTGGAGACAAGCACAAAGACAGGTGAGACAGATCAGGGTGTTACACAAATATGAGGAGGATATTGCATATTTATACCTTTTGTGTACCTATTTAGGATATATCAACATGAAGAGGATGACATTCATATCCATCATTATGCGTTTCTGTGCCGTACAGATCAGAGACCCATGATGCAATTCTGTTACCGTTTGTAAATCCTCCTCAAGACTTTTTTCAAAGTCACTGTGTCATGTCATAGCTGACACCCCATTCTTTCTGTATACATTGTTAAATCTTAATTCGGAGCAGATATTTGTACGTTTTTGGAAAACATGGACACATTAAAAATGGAGGGAGATTTCACTGAATTGTTATTACCAATCTTTGCATCTGCACAGTTCTTCCAGTAAAAGTGTTTTTGTACAATGCTCAGTGCAAATTGTTTAAAGTAGTCCTTTTGCATAGAATTGTATAGTTTGTTAAACTTTGAAATCAATGGTTTTTGTTTGGCATATATTTTAAGTGAAAAATCTGAGTCTCAGCGCAATTCTGTTTCTGTGGAATTTCCCATTACCAAACATGGACTCCATAGCTGTGTGCCTTCTAACATGACACTGGTATAGCTCATGTACCGTGGGGTCTGAAATTATTGACACCCTTGATTAAAAATGAGCAAAAATGACTGTATACTTTTTTTTTTTTAAATTCTGAACTATATTGTTTGCTCCCAAAAATTGGGGAATTATATTATTTTATACCAATTCAACGGCCAACATCCGGTGAAAATGCAGAGCGCGAAATTCAAACTACAGTATTATAAATATTTAACTTTCATAAAATCACAAGTGTAATACATCAAAATAAAGCTTAACTTCTTGTTAATCCAGCTGCTGTGTCAGATTTCAAAAAAGCTTTACGGCGAAAGCAAACCATGCGATTATCTGAGGACAGCGCCCCGCATAAAAAACACATGAAAATCATATTTCAACCAGCCAGGTGCGGCACGAAAGTCAGAAATAGCGATATAAAAAATGCCTTACCTTTGATCTTCTTCTGTTGGCACTCCAAAAGGTCCCTGTTACACCACAAATGGTCCTTTTGTTCGATAATGTCCTTCTTTATATCCATAAAAAATGTGTTTAGCTGGCACCCTTCAGTCAATAATCCACCCAGTTTCCCTCCAACAAAATGCATACAAAATTAATCCCAAACGTTATTAATAAACTTTTCCAAAAAAGTCAAACAACGTTTATAATCAAACCTTAGGTACACTAATACGTAAATAAACGATACAATTAAGACAGAGAATCGTTAGTGTCTTTACCGGAGAAAAATACCAAAGAACGCGCTCTCTTCCACCCGCTTGGAAACACTACAGCCAACATGGGAGCCACCTAGAAAAACTACAATTTCTGGCAAATTTTTCCAAACACCAGCCTGAAACTCTTTCTAAAGACTGTTGACATCTAATGGAAGCCCTAGGAACTGCAATCTGGGAGGACTTGGCCTTATAATAAAAGAGATGGCCATTGAAAATAGTGGTAGGCAGATTTTTTTTGGGGGGGATGGTTTGTCCTCGGGGTCTCTCCTGCCATATCAGTTCTGTTATACTCAGAGACATAATTTTAACAGTTTTAGAAACTTTAGAGTTTTCTATCCAAATCTATTATATGCATATCCTAGCTTCTGGGCCTGAGTAGCAGGCAGTTTACTTTGGGCATGCTTTTCATCCGGAGGTGAAAATAGTGCCCCCTAGTGAGGTTAATTGCTATTTGTGATTTTATGAAGCCAGTGGTGGTTGAAAAATATGTTGATGTGGGGCGCCGTCCTCAAACAATTGCGTGGTATGCTTTCGCTGTAAAGCCTATTGTAAATCGGACAATACAGTTAGATTAACAAGAATTTAAGCTTTTAACCGATATAAGATACTTGTATGTTCAGAAATGTTTAATATTATGATTTTTTATTTGAATTTCGCGCCCTCCAATATCACCGGATGTTGTCGACAGGTGTCCCGCTGATGGGACGCTTAGCCCTAAGAAGTTCCAATCAGAGCTGCAGTAAGCCTATATGAAACCAGGTAGGCCAGTTGAGAACAAGTTCTCATTTACAGCCGCGACCTGGCCAAGATAAAGCAAAGCAGTGCGACACAAACAACAACAGAGTTACACATGGAATAAACAAACGTACAGTCAAGAACAGAATAAATAAAATTCTATATATGTGCAAATGGCATGAGGAGATAAGGCTATAAATAGGCCATAGTAGCGAAGTAATTACAATTTAGCAAATTAACACTGGAGTGACTGATGTGCAATTAGAAATACTGGTGTGCAAAAAAGTAAAAAAAAACAATGGGGATGAGGTAGGTGGATTGCATGGGCTATTTTACAGATGGGCTGTGTACAGCTTCAGCGATTGATTAGCTGCTCAAATAGCTGATGTTTAAAGTTAGTGAGGGAGATATAAGTCTCCAACTTCAGCGATTTTTGCAATTCGTTCCAGTCATTGGCAGCAGAGAACTGGAAGGAAAGACAGCCAAAGGAGGTGTTGGCTTTGGGGATGACCAGTGAGATATACCTGCTGGAGAGCGTGCTACGGGTGGGTATTGTTATCGTGACCAGTGAGCTGAGATAAGGCGGAGCTTTACCTAGCAGAGACTTATAGATGACCTGGAGCCAGTGGGTCTGGCGACGAATATGTAGCGAGGGGCAGCCGACGAGAGCATACAGGTCACAGTGGAGGGTGGTATACGGGGCTTTGGTGACAAAACGGATGGCACTGTGATAGACGGCATCCAATTTGCTGAGTAGAGTGCCCCCTAATCATTAAAATCCAGACAGAAAATATTTACACAAGAAGCAACCTAATATCACACAGTCAATCTCTCATTTCATTTAGTAAGTTCACCATTCTGCCATTCTCACATCACCGGCAACAAAAATTGAACATACAAATAAATACAACTGTGCATCCTCTGCATGTAGTCTACTACAGAGAAAATGTCTTAAGGGAGATGGAGAGGGACATTACTATGGGAATTACAAACTAAAGTACCATGATGGACCAAGGTGCTGTAAATGAACCATAAACAATTAATGAATTAACCATAAACAATTAATGAACATGCACCTGTGGAACGGTAGTTAAGGCAATAACAGCTTACAGACGGTAGGCAATTAAGGTCACAGTTATGAAAACTTAGAACACTAAAGAGGCCTTTCTACTGACTCTGAAAAACACCAAAAGAAAGGTGCCCAAGTTCCCTGTTCATCTGCGTGAACGTGCCTTAGGCATGCTGCAAGGAGGCATGAGGACTGCAGATGTGGCCAGGGCAATAAATTGCAATGTCCGTACTGTGATACGCCTAAGACAGTGCTACAGGGAGACAGGATGGACAGCTGATCATCCTCGCCGTGGCAGACCACGTGTAGCAACACCTGCACAGGATCGGTACATCCGAACATCACACCTGCGGGACAGGTGCAGGACGGCAACAACAACTGCCCGAGTTACACCAGGAACACACAATCCCTCCATCAGTGCTCGGACTGGCCGCAATAGGCTGAGAGAGGCTAAACTGAGGGCTTGTAGGCCTGTTTTAAGACATGTCCTCACCAGACATCACCGGCAACAACGTTGCCTATGGGCACAAACTCACCATTGCTGGACCAGACAGGACTGGCAAAAAGTGCTCTTCACTGACGAGTCGCAGTTTTGTCTCACCAAGGGTGATGGTCGGATTAGCGTTTATCGTTGAAGGAATGAGTGTTACACCGAGACCTGTACTCTGGAGCAGGTTCGATTTAGAGGTGGAGGGCCCGTCATGGTCTGGGGCGGTGTGTCACAGCATCATTGGACTGAGCTTGTCACTGCAGGCAATCTCAGCGCTGTGTGTTACAGGGAAGACATCCTCCTCCCTTATGTGGTAAACTTCCTGAAGGCTCATCCTGACATGACCCTCCAGCATGACAATGCCACCAGCCATACTGCTAGTTCTGTGTGTGATCTCCTGCAAGACAGGAATGTCAGTGTTCTGTCATGGCAGGCGAAGAGCCCGGATCTCAATCCCATTGAGCACGTCTGGGACTTGTTGGAGGGTGAGGGCTAGGGCCATTCCCTCCAGAAATGTCCTGGAACTTGCAGGTGCCTTGGTGGAAGAGTGGGGTAACATCTCACAGCAAGAACCGGCAAATCTGGTGCAGTCCATGAGGAGGAGATGCACTGCAGTACTTAATGCAGCTGGTGGTCACACCAGATACTGACTGTTACTTTTTATTTTGACCCCCCCTTTGTTCAGGGACACATTATTCAATTTCTGTTAGTCACAAGTCTATGGAACCTGTTCATTTTATAACTCAGTTGTTGAATCTTATGTTCATACAAATATTTACACATGTTAAAAGCAAAAGGGTCTACCTGGAACCAACAACGGTTCTTCAAAGCCGAATAACGATCTTAGGTTCTAGATATTACCTTTATTGTAATTGTGTACCACTGTCACATTTACATCCTCGTTCAGCCATGAGGAAAACATTACATCATAGTGTGGTTAGAGGCAATGTTCCCTCAAATGTTTTCCAGCACCGAGCAAATTTCAGGCTTGATGTGCATAAACTTGAACTTGGTGAAAATTCTGTGCAACAGCTGGCACACGTTTACTGTGAACAATGAGGCTGTACCCGCTTTAAGTTACAGTTTTAACAGTGGCCAAGTAGGCTACTGTTGCTATTTGATCATAATGTAGGCCTACCAGAGTGGCCTACTATCAAAAACAATGGTGAAAAACACATCCCATAACATTTTAACATGGAAATAGCTTTTCTGTCATTCAGCCGACAGTATTAGCCAATCTGTGATGTTCAATGTCTACATTCCATGAGACTTATGGAAAAAAAACATTCAGGGCTTGACATTAACATGTTTATCCACTTGTCCTTCAAACAAGGAGGACTGAAAATGTGTTTGACGCAAGAAACCACTTTCCAAAATAAAATGTGTTATTATTCCCATACCATTACTACAAAGAATCAGACAAATTATGCTACGCTCTGCCTATTGGCTACTTAGCTTATTCAAGACCATCTAAAAAATACAACACTTTCCCTATAAGACATAAAAATTGTCTTTAGCTTGACTTGCTTTTCAAAGATAGCTAGAAATGCACACATTTTGTGCTTTTGTTGGAAGCAACCACTCCTACGCTGTTGACTAGAAATTGGCTATAACTGGGCTAATAACTCACTTACTAGCAAAGAATATGCACAGGTGGGTACATGCAACTCTCACTTTGATCTCAAAACAAGCACATCTAAACTCAGCAAAAAATGAAACGTCCTCTCACTGTCAACTGCATTTATTTTCAGCAAACGTAAAACCGTTTTGGGTCCCACGTAAAATCCTTTCCACAGAGGGTTCTACATGTAACCCAAAATAGTTATATCTGGAACCAAAAATGGTTTTACCTGGAACCAAAAAGGGTTCTCTGACCTATGGGGATAGCCCAAAAAACTTTTGGAACCCTTTTTTCTAGCAGTGTAGTAGCAAAGAATGGATACATCTTTTTTACTGATCTTGTGGGGACTGCAGGATCGTTTGACTTTCGCATACAGTTATAATAATGGAGGTATTACAATTATGCAGGCTATAAGACTATATACAATACTTATGCCTGAGACAGCAGCACACATTGGTCTGAAATGTTATTCCAACAAAGTTGTCTCAGGTCCTCAGACATCTGTTACCTCCTATACCAGTTACAACAGTATGCATATAATGTGTGTAAATCATTTAAAATATTTTGTTGAAGGTGGGCAAAATGGTCACGACCACAGGGATACATGAGATTTTATTCTGCCAAAATTCTGGCTTTCTCTAACTTCCATTCTCAAACCTTTCCCTTTACACTCTGAACCAGTCAGAGAGATGGCCTATATCTTTAAAAACAGCAGGCAAGTCAATTAATTGACTTACTTAATTGGATTCACGATGCGACAGAAAGCCTCACGTGCTTCCCTTTCATTAATTGATTTGTCTGTGCAGGGGGTTTGAATGGTCAGAGTACAGTACATTGGGTAACCAAGTCTACCCTCTTGGCCTGTACCCTCCACTACCTGGGATTCCAATCCCATTAAGCTTCCATTGGACTATCTTGATTGTCCCTTCCTTTTCACTCAGTAAATATTGTGTGATAAAGGAACTCTAGCTCTGAAGCAAATGTAGCTTCACTGAAGGGAGTAACATGACCTAGAGGTATCACCAGGATGTCATTCTAGATATGGCACCGTTATTATGGGATGGTCAGGAGATATGTGATTACAGCACTCCTAAAGGATTGCAATCTGTGTATTGGGGGAAACAAGGCCTATGGATTAATAATTGAGCATCCCTCTATCCACAGTGCAAGCAGCTTCTTTGGGATCAGCAACAGGCGGCAGCTATTCTTTCGCTTAGCAATAAAAGGCAGAAAGAAAGGTAGTGCTATTATTACGACCCTTTTCTGCTCAGCAAGGTAGGAAAATAATGTGCGAGACATGGGCTGATAGACCATTCTCACTGATAGAAAGTGATGTGTATTGAGCCAACAGGATAACAATACTGCAGTGTACAATGTTAGAACAAGACAAAGTTTATCCCAGGATGGCACTCAACACATTGGTGAGAAGCCTATTATGAATTGCTCTTGTTTCCCAAATAAAAGATGATAGCTGAGCTATTGTACATCCACTGGATGGAAACATAACTTCCAGAGATCAACTGATTACAGGTCAGATAAATCCAAACAAAACTACTCATTGGTCAATAGATTCATTATTTGATTTTGTATCACGAAAAGGGTATATTTTACCCAGATGTCATTGCTGCGATACAGTATGTACCGGCTAATTACTTTTTCTGATAATGATTTAAAAACACTACTGCATGTTGCTATGGTTACAGTGGTCGCTGATTCATTTCACAATCTGTGCACAAAAGGCAACACAGATAGCTTGTTTGACATAGAGTTCCTAGAGAGAGAGAGTTTTCAATAACACTATATGCCAGACACTATATGCCACATCCCATTAGAAATCCATACACTTAAAAGAAAGTTTCCTTTCCAAGTATCTGCAATTGCCTATTTGTTTAGAGGACTTTTAAACTTCTGAGGAGCCTTGAGAGTTGGGCCCTTCAAAGACAATGTGGCCACCTTCTTTGTAAAAGTATAGTCTGTAGTGGACACCCTGCAGGGAATCCCAGGGCTAGTCATTATTGCAGTGATGTTATATCCCTAAGAGAACATCAAGAGGTCTTGTCGGGAATGGATCTCTGTGCCAGAATCCATGTGTTATGCGGATAAAGTGTTGATGTTTAAAGGACAAAGATGGCTATGATGAGTAGAACACAAACAGTTATAGTTTTTTAACAACTGGTCTGTGACTATGTATTGACCAAATGTCTGAGCCTTGCAAATGTGTTTGATTATTCATTTCCTTTTAAAGTCAATTAAAATGCAGTTTTCAAAAACAATTTCAGGCTTTTAATTTAATACACAAAGAATTCTCATTCTGGATATTTTGTTGAACCTAATGTTCTCATAAAGTCAGCCTTCACAGTGTATTACACTCATTTGTATCCATTACAAGTGTATTTTCCTACCTCAGAGAAAGCTTATTTTACTGGGGCACCTTGACTCTGATAACCAAGGCAGGCTATAGGTAGAGAGAATCCTTCCTCCTGTAACTATTGTGAAGATGATAGTCTAAAGACAGGAGTAGAGGTTTGTTGTTTTGCTTTTCCTTTGTGGCAACGGCCATTTGGTCAACGGCTTAGTTTGTTTATTTGTTTTGTTACGCTGTTTCAGCGATGGACGTTACCCTGTACTGGGGTTATTTTGTTGGGCGAAAGAAGACCTGTTTTAGTAATCAATCACAAGAAAAGGAATCACAACCACTGCCTCTGGTCTGTTCATTTTGTGCCTCCCGCCTGTGTTAGGGTGTTTCGGACAAGCTGAGCCATTTACACTATATTATTAGAAAACGCAAAAGCAACCACTCATTTCAGTTGAGAAAACACTCAGTGTACCTTTTATGAAGATTAATATCGACAAACTGGAAAATTATTAACTTCACAAAATAAAGTTTTTAAATTGTCTCAAAGTGGTTTAACATTGGGTGCTATCAACAACAAATAAGTGGGTGATTTGCTTATTTTCCTATTTGTCCAATTTGCATTAGGAAACCAAAGCTATTTTGTTGATGATTTACCATGCATTTTTATATGGTTTCAGTGGCATAAGACAACGATGAATGCTAGCTGGGGGTTGATTGTAATTCAGGTCAAGGAGTGGGTTGTTATTATAGGTCCCCCACTGAGTGTCATATTGCTTGGGTGTAAACTGATCCAGAGCGCAGGGTGAGCTGGGTGGCTCATAGCCCTCCTGTATGTCGTTTTTAAAGCAGCAAAAGCAGGGGATGGTATTAACAGAGCACTTTTCCACTCTTACACACCAAATCCCTAGTGGACACCTCACTGACTCACCCAGTCAAAGCAGTGTGAGTCATGCTGCTGTGAGCTTGGCTGGGCCACTCTTGGGAAGGGGAGGTGAGTGCTGTAGTGCTGGGCTGGCTGCTGGCTCAAAGCATCAGGACAGAGATGAGAGGAGCCTCTACAGTAGCTACATCAGACTGAAACCTTTCTGCATGAAGCTTCTTTTCTTTATCCTTGGATAATGGCTGTGTGCATTAGGTCAGAGACTCTGACTGTTTGCCTAGCTCACTCTCTCTTTCCACCTTTTTTTCTATCTCTAGCCCTGTCTCTTTCTGTATCATCTATCTCTCTCTTCCTGTCTTTTTATTTCTGAATTAGGGGAAGACTTATTAGTGTTAAGGTGCTGCTTCACGTCGTCCAATCTTTAACATATTTTCAAACTGCACAGCACAATGGAAGAGCCTTTCTGTGGTCAGTAATGTCTTTGTTTTACAATTACTCATTCTCCTGATAATCCCACCCACTCCCCTGGTTTAGAACTGGTTACGCCCACTCTTGTCAGAAGACGTGCCATACCCCTGACCAGTCACACCCACTCTGTCTGGCCGTCATTTGTTGATAACACCACAGGTTCTGCTTTCACCCAGACTACACTGTGAGCCTGTGATAGCACTCTAGATTGCAATAAAATTAGGGCTGTTAAAGTTAACGTGTGAATTAGTTAACCTGTTATGGATAGGGGGCAGTATTTTCACGGCCGGATAAAAAACGTACCCGATTTAATCTGATTATTACTCCTGCCCATAAACTAGAATATGCATATAATTATTAGCTTTGGATAGAAAACACTCCAAAGTTTCTAAAACTGTTTCAATGGTGTCTGTGAGTATAACAGAACTCATTTGGCAGGCCAAAACCTGAGAAGAAGTGCCCTCTCTGACCATTTCTTGGCCTTCTACACTCTCTTTATTGAAAACTGAGGATCTCTGCTGTAACGTGACACTGCCTACGGCTCCCATAGGCTCTCAGAAGGCGGCAAAACGCTGAATGATGTCTTTGCGGGCCCTGGCTGAAAAACAGTAGCGCATTTGGAAAGTGGTCGATCAGAGAACAGAGACTGGAGGCGCGTGCACGAGGCGACACCATGTTTTTATTCTTTCGTCTTTGAACGAAAACAATGACTCCCGGTCGGAATATTATCGCTTTTTTACGAGAAAAATCGCATAAAAATGTATTTTAACCTGTTGGGGATAGGGGGCAGTATTTGCACGGCCGGATAAAAAACGTACCCGATTTAATCTGGTTACTACTCCTGCCCAGTAACTAGAATATGCATATAATTATTGGCTTTGGATAGAAAACACCCTAAAGTTTCTAAAACTGTTTGAATGGTGTCTTGTGAGTATAACAGAACTCATATGGCAGGCAAAAACCTGAGAAGATTCCTTACAGGAAGTGGCATGTCTGACCATTTCTTGCCCTCCTTCATCATCTCTATCCAAAACAGCATATAATGCTGTTACGTGACACTTTGTGACATTATATGCTAGCTTGAAAAATGGGTGTCTGATTATTTCTGGCTGGGTACTCTGCTGACATAATCTAATGTTTTGCTTTCGTTGTAAAGCCTTTTTGAAATCAGACAGTGTGGTTAGATTAACGAGAGTCTTGTCTTTAACCTCCCGTAATCCCGTAGCGCGATATTCAAATACCTTAGAAATGCTATTACTTCAATTTCTCAAACATATGACTATTTTACACCATTTTAAAGATAAGACTCTCGTTAATCCAACCACATTGTCCGATTTCAAAAAGGCTTTACAACGAAAGCAAAACATTAGATTATGTCAGCAGAGTAGCCAGCCATAAATAATCAGACACCCATTTTTCAAGCTAGCATATAATGTCACATAAACCCAAACCACAGCTAAATGCAGCACTAACCTTTGATGATCTTCATCAGATGACAATCTTAGGACATTATGTTATACAATACATGCATGTCTGTTCAATCAAGTTCATATTTATATCAAAAAACAGCTTTTTACATTAGCAGGTGACTAGCATGTGACTAGCATTCCCACCAAACACTTCCGGTGAATTTACTAAATTACTCACAATAAACGTTCACAAAAAGCATAACAATTATTTTAAGAATTATACATACAGACCTCCTCTAATCACTCGATATGTCCGATTTTAAAATAGCTTTTCGGTGGAAGCACATTTTGCAATATTCTAAGTAGATAGCCCGGCATCACAAGGCTAGCTATTTAGACACCCAGCAATTTTAGCACTCACCAAAGTCAGATTTACTATAAGAAAAATGTTATTACCTTTGCTGTCTTCGTCAGAATGCACTCCCAGGACTTCTACTTCAATAACAAATGTTGGTTTGGTCCCAAATAATCCATTGTTATATCCAAATAGCGGCGTTTTGTTCATGCGTTCAAGACACTATCTGAATGGTAAAGAAGGGTTACGAGCACAACGCATTTCGTGACAAAAAAAATCTAAATATTCCATTACCGTACTTCGAAGCATGTCAACCGCTGTTTAAAATACATTTTTATGCCATTTTTCTCGTAAAAAAAGCGATAATATTCCGACCGGGAAATCGTTTTTTATTACAAAGAGAGTGAAAGTAAAAGCATGCTATCCCCTCATGCACGAGCCTCAGTCTGATGGCCCTCTGATAGAGCACTTGCCAAACGCGCTAGTGTGTTTCAGCCTGGGAATGGAATTACGTCATTCAGCTTTTTACCGGGTTCTGAGAGCCTATGGGAGCCGTAGGAAGTGTCACGTCATGCCAGAGATCCCCTGTTTTTGTTAGAGATGATCAAGGAGGGCAAAAAATGGTCAGACAGGCCACTTCCAGTAAGGAATCTTCTCAGGTTTTGGCCTGCCAAATGAGTTCTGTTATACTCACAGACACCATTCAAACAGTTTTAGAAACTTTAGGGTGTTTTCTATCCAAAGCCAATAATTATATGCATATTCTAGTTACTGGGCAGGAGTAGTAACCAGATTAAATCGGGTACGTTTTTTATCCGGCCGTGCAAATACTGCCCCCTAGCCCAACAGGTTAAAATGGTGTAAAATAGTCATATGTTTGAGAAATTGAAGTAATAGTATTTCTAAGGTATTTGAATACCTACGTAACAGCCAGTGGAATCCCACAGGATTCCACTGGCTGTTACGTAGGTGGGACGATTTCGTCCCGCCGACCCTAGAGAGGTTAAACAGCGGTTGACATGCTTCGAAGTACGGTAATGGAATATTTAGACATTTTTTGTCACGAAACGTGTCGGGCGCGTAACCCTTCGTCACCCTTCGGATAGTGTCTTGAACGCACGAACAAAACGGCGCTATTTGGATATAACTATGGATTATTTGGAACCAAACCAACATTTGTTATTGAAGTAGAAGTCCCGGGAGTGCATTCTGACGAAGAACAGCAAAGGTAATCCAATTTTTCTTATAGTAAATCTGAGTTTGGTGAGGGTCAAACTTGGTGGGTGTCAAAATAGCTAGCCTGTGATGGCGAGCTATCTACTCAGAACATTGCAAAATGTGCTTTCACTGAAAAGCTATTTTAAAATCGGACACCTCGATTGCATAAAGGAGTTCTGTATCTATAATTCTTAAAATAATTGTTATGTTTTTTGTGAACGTTTATCGTGAGTAATTTAGTAAATTCACCGGAAGTGTTCGGTGGGAATGCTAGTTCTGAACGTCACATGCTAATGTAAAAAGCTGGTTTTTGATATAAATATGAACTTGATTGAACAAAACATGCATGTATTGTATAACATAATGTCCTAGGCGTGTCATCTGATGAAGATCATCAAAGGTTAGTGCTGCATTTAGCTGTGGTTTTGTTTTTTGTGACATTATATGCTAGCTTGAAAAATGGGTGTCTGATTATTTCTGGCTGGGTACTCTGCTGACATAATCTAATGTTTTGTTTTCGCTGTAAAGCCTTTTTGAAATCGGACAGTGTGGTTAGATAAAGGAGAGTCTTGTCTTTAAAATGGTGTAAAATAGTCATATGTTTGAAAAATGGAAGTTTTGGGATTTTTGAGGAATTTGTAATTCGCGCCATGCCTATCATTGGATATTGGAGCAGGTGTTCCGCTAGCGGAACGTCTAGATGTAAGTTAACGTTCAAATTTTTTAAGTTAATCGCATCCACATTTTTTCACCCAAAATTCAGTGTTTCCTCACAGACCCTTTTAAGAGCAACACACAATGTGATTTGCTGTGCTCTGTGCTCTCGGTCTCGGCTATTGAGGTATAAAAGAACTGGAGACAGCTTCCAAGATGGACGCTCGTTGTTTTCAACGTAACCTACTCACGTCAGCCGTTTCGTGGGCCCTGCAATCTGCTTTACATAGCCAGCGCACGAGCACTCTGCCCACAGGTGCACTCGCAAGGAGACTTTGGATAAATATTAAATGTTAAAATCTTCGGCTTCAGCTAAACTGCTGTACAGAAAGTGCCCTCTAAGCACAGTGGAAAGTATGCTTCCAGACTAGAACCCTGTACCCCTGGTCTTGGCATCTAGCTGCTGTAGAGCTGTCTGTCTCTTGTGTTGAGGTGCACACAGTTTGAGCAACTATTTTGAAGGAAAACATACAGCATGTTCAACCATAAACACATCCCCAGCCTTTTCTTTCGATAACATTTGCACATACTCAGTAGCTAGCTAGTTATGGTAAAGTTAGCTCACCAAATGAGAATGTTTACAATGCCATGGCTGAATGCCTTTTGATTCAACTCTAATTTCCTACTATGATTTTAATCATAACATGACATCCATTCCATTTAGCTACTGTTTTTGCTGCAGTTCTCAGGTCAAAATATTTAAGCTAATGATCCCAATTCTAGTAGCAGCTTGTGACTAGTGTTGTGGAAATATTGGTTCAATAATATCTCTCAGATACCAGCGCCTGTGAATTCAAATAAACTTTATTACAAAGTAACAAGCCGAGTTGGTCCATGGAGCAACTGCCGGACTCAGTCTCATTCCACTACTTTCATACAAGTTTCATTGTCCCTCCACTTTATGCTAATAACCATGTCCCCTCGGCTTTCCTCCGTTGTTTCCAAATCTAAGTTCTTTGCTCTAGTTCCTTGGATCAATTATATTGGTGGGGGGCCTGTACATTATTTCCAGAAAATAATAATTACAGATTACTATAGACAATTATAAGATTGCTACATGCCATTATTGGACTACAATATTACTAATGGCCAATAAAGGATTACGTACAGATAACTTTAGGCAATTATAGAATTATAGCAATAAGTACACTCAATACCAGGATTACACATAGTGCCTTTGCTTACTCCCTTTAGTGCTATTCAGCCTTATAGCAAAAAACACATTCTCTTAACAGAAAACACCCATATATTCCCCCCTTTGGGATTTACTAAGTCCCAACCCTTAAATTTGATCCAGTACAGGTGAGAAGGATAAGCACCTTCTGTATGTATTGCTATGGAGGCAATCTGCCTCCCTTCTTCCTTATCAACCGTTGCTCCTTTTCCTCATCCATACTGGGGAATCAGGACCAAACATCTCATTTCACATATAGCTACAAAGAAGTAAAAGATCCATCCTCCAGCCAATATTCCTTGAACATATATAATATATTGTATATATAATATATGTATAAGCATGTGCATGCATTGCTTTGCCTTGCCCAATGTTTTCTCAGTTATGTAGAATATAATAAAAACAAACTCAACCTCATAAATCAATATAACATTGTTCTCACTATGACACCTAAACATGTGGCCCTCCCTCATGGACACCTCTCCAACAACCATTTTAGAATGAGTGTTAAACCTGTCGGAAGATTCAGGGCATGGACTCTTGTAACGGGAAAAACACTATGTTACATACATGTTTAGATGAAATAAATACTCAGCAGGTCTAACATAATTTATAATATCATTCAACAATTGATATACTGAACGTATGTACAGTTGAAGTCGGAAGTTTACATACACCTTAGCCAAATACATTTATTAAACTCAGTTTTTCACAATTCCTGACATTTAATCCTGGTAGAAATTCCCTGTTTTAGGTCAGTTAAGATCACCACTTTATTTTAAGAATGTGAAATGTCAGAATAATAGTAGAGAGAATTATTTATTTAAGCTTTTATTTCTTTCATCACATTCCCAGTGGGTCAGAAGTTTACATACTCTCAATTAGTACTTGATAGCATTGCCATTAAATTGTTTAACTTGGGTCAAAAGTTTTGGGTAGGCTTCCACAAGCTTCCCACAATACGTTGGGTGAATTATGGCCCATTCTACCTGACAAAGCTGGTGTAACTGAGTCAGGTTTGAAGGCCTCCTTGCTTGCACACGCTTTTTCAGTTCTGCCCACAAATGTTCTATAGGATTGAGGTCAGGGCTTTGTGATGGACACTCCAATACCTTGACTTTGTTGTCCTTAAGCCATTTTGCCACAACTTTGGAAGTATGCTTGGAAGTCATTGTCGATTTGGAAGACCCATTTGCGACCAAGCTTTAAATTCCTGACTGATGTCTTGAGATGTCGCTTCAATATATCCACATCATTTCCTGCCTCATGATGCCACCTATTTTGTGAAGTGCACCAGTTCCTCCTGCAGCAAAGCACCCCCACAACATGATACTGCCACCCCCGTGCTTCACGGTTGGGATGGTGTTCTTCGGCTTGCAAGCCTCCCCTCCCCCTTTTTCCTCCAAACATAATGATGGTCATTATGGCCAAACAGTTCTATTTTTGTTTCATCAGACCAGAGGGCATTTATCCAGAAGGTATGATCGTTGTCCCCGTGTGCAGTTGCAAACTGTAGTCTGGCTTTTTATGGCTGTTTTGGAGCAGTGGCTTCTTCCTTGCTGAGCGGCCTTTCAGGTTATGACGATATAGGACTCGTTTTACTGTGGATATAGATACTTTTGTACCTGTTTCCTCCAGCATCTTCACAAGGTCCTTTGCTGTTGTTCTGGGATTGATTTGCACCTTTCGCACCAAAGTACATTCATCTCTAGGACATAGAACGCGTCTCTTTCCTGAGCAGTATGACTGCTGCGTGGTCCCATGGTGTTTATACTTGCGTACTATTGTTTGTACAGATGAACGTGGTACCTTCAGGCATTTGGAAATTGCTCCCAAGGATGAATCAGACTTGTGGAGGTCTACAGTCAATGATGTCAAGGAAACAGGCACTGAGTTTGAAGGTAGATCTTGAAATACATCCACAGGTTCACCTCCAATTGACTCTAAATACTGTCAATTAGCCTTTTAGAAGCTTCTAAAGCCATGACATCATTTTCTGGATTTTTCCACGCTGTTTAGAGCAACAATCTCAAAATAAAGTGGTGATCCCAACTGACCTAAGACATGGAACTGTTATTACGATTAAATGTCAGGAATTGTGAAAATCTGAGTTTAAATGTCTTTGGCTAAGGTGTATGTACACGTCAAGTAAAGTGTTGGTCCTATGTTTCATGAGCTGAAATAAAAGATCCCAGAAATTTTCCAGACGCACAAAAAGCTTAGATCTCTCAGATTTGTACCCAAATTTGTTTCTGTTTGAGAGCATTTATCCTTTCACAAGATAATCCATTCACCTGACAAGTGTGGTATATTAAGATGCTGATTAAACAGCATGATCATTACACAGATGTTCCTTGTGTTGAAGACAATCAAAGGCCACTCTAAAATGTACAGTTTTGTCACAACACAATGCCACAGATGTCTCAAGTTTTGAGGGAGCGTGCAATTAGCATGTTGACTGCAGAAAGTCCAACAGAGATGTTGCCAAATAATTTAATGTTCATTTCTCTACCATAAGCCGCCTCCAATGTTGTTTTAGAGAATTTGGCAGTACGTCCAACCGACCTCACAACCGCAGACCACGTGCATGGCGTCATGTGGGCAAGCGGTTTGCTGATGTTAACGTTGTGAACAGAGTGCCCCATGGTGGCGGTGGGGGCAGACACAAGCTACGGATAAAAAAACACAATTGCATTTTATCGATTGGCAATATAAAGGCACAGATCGCCATCACCTCATGCTTCAGCATGATAATGCACAGACCCATGTTGCAAGGATATGTACACAATTCCTTGAAGCTGAAAATGTCCCAGTTCTTCCAGTGCCTGCATACTCACCAGACATGTCACCCATTGAGCATGTTTGGGATGCTCCGGATCGACGTTTATGGCAGAGTGTTACAGTTCACGCAATATCCAGCAACAGCCATTGAAGAGGACAACATTCCACAGACCACAATCAACAGCCTGATATGCGAAGGATATGTGTCACGCTGTATGAGGCAAATGGTAGTCACACCAGATACTGACTGGTTTTCTGATCCACGGCCCTACAATTTTTTAAGGTCTCTTTGACCAACAGATGCATATCTGTATTCCCTGTCATGTGAAATCCATAGATTAGGGCCTAATTAATTTATTTAAATTGGCTGATTTCCTTTTATGAACTGTAACTCAGTAAAACTATATTTTTGTTCAGTATATGTGTGAGTGTGTGGGTAGAGTCCAATGTGTGTTCATAGTCAATACAAGAGAGTTAGTGCTAAAAATGTTAATTCAGGTAGTCATTGACAATTAGCAGTCTTGTTTACCATTCTTATGGCTTGGCGGTAGAAGCTGTTCAGGGCCCTGTTGGTTACAGACATGGTGCACTGGTACCGCTTGCCGTGCTGTAGCAGAGATGGCAGTCTATGGCTTGGGTTGCTGGAGTCTTTGACATTTTTTTTGCCTTCTTCTGACACTGCCTGGTATAGCGGTCCGGGATGGCAAGAGTTTGGCCCCAGCAATGTACTGAGCCGTACTCACCACTCTCTGCAGTTGCCGTACCAAGTGATGATGCAGCTCTATAACTTTTTAAGGATCCAAGGGCCCATGCCAAATCTTTTCAGCCTCCTGAGGGGGAAGAGGTTTTGTCGTGCACTCTTCACAACTGTGTGTCTTTGTCTTATTGTCATAGAATAGTGTTTAGTTTGTTTTCTTCCCCTATAATCAAAATATATTATACCTACAATCCAATGTGATGTTTTTTAAATTGAAACATCTTAGATTTGGGTAAAATTTGAGCAATTTCTATAATTGAGATTAATTGAGTTAATCTCAATAAAAACCATGTGATTAACTCAACAAACAGCAATAACGTTTGACCTCCCTAATTAAAATTCATAGTCTGTCCTTAGACTTAACGTTAAAAATTAGGCGAGAAAAGGAAACTTAGATGAGGAGAATCAGAGTGCAGGGTCACTGATTTGTACGGTACACCTCTCCATTAAAGTGCAATTCATTTTCAAAGGATATATCTCAAGTTTACACTCGAGTATTCAACGTCCTTAGGCAGCATCTTCAAACTGTTTTGATATAGCCCTAACAATATTGAAATTGTGTACTTTGCTTAAAACCTGTTAGGGACAGATGTTCCGCTAGCGGAACGCCTCACCAATATCCAATGGTAGAGCGTGGCGCGAATTACAAATACCTCACAAATGCTAAAACTTCCATTTTTCAAACGTATGACTATTTTACACAATTTTAAAGACAAGACTCTCCTTTATCTAACCACATTGTCCGATTTCAAAAAGGCTTTACAACGAAAGCAAAACATTAGATTATGTCAGGAGAGTACCCAGCCAGAAATAATCACACACCCATTTTTCAAGCTACCATATATGTCACAAAAACCAAAACCACAGCTAAATGCAGCACTAACCTTTGATGATCTTCATCAGATGACAATCCTAGGACATTATGTTATACAATACATGCATGTTTTGTTCAATCAAGTTCATATTTATATCAAAAAACAGCTTTTTACATTAGCATGTGACGTTCAGAACTAGCATACCCACCGAAAACTTCCGGTGAATTTATTAAATTACTCACGATAAACGTTCACAAAAAACATAACAATTATTTTAAGAATAATAGATACAGAACTCCTTTATGCAATTGAGGTGTCTGATTTTAAAATTGCTTTTCGGTGAAAGCACATTTTGCAATATTCTGAGTTCTGAGTCATCACGGCTAGCTATTTTGACACCCACCAAGTTTGGCACTCACCAAACTCAGATTTACTGTAAGAAAAATTGAATTACCTTTGCTGTTCTTCGTCAGAATGCACTCCCAGGACTTCTACTTCAACACCCAATGTTGTTTTGGTTCCAAATAATCCATAGCTATATCCAAATAGCTCAGTTTTGTTCTTGCGTTCAAGACACTATCCGAAGGGTGACGCGCCAGCGCGTTTCGTGCCCAGAAATTTCAAAATGTTCCATTACCGTACTTCGAAGCATGTCAAACGCTGTTTAAAATAAATTTTTAATGCGATTTTTCCCGTAAAATAGCGATAATATTCCAACTGGGAGATGTTGTATCCATTCAAACACTGAAATAAGAAAATGGAGTCAGTGCCAGTGTCATTGTTCTCAGAATGAGCACTCTCCAAAACCCCTACTGTTTTTCGCCCAGAGTCTGCAGAGTTTTCATTCCACGTTCTGGCGCCTTCTGAGAGCCTATGGGAGCCTTAGAAAATGTCACGTTACAGCAGAGATCCTGTATTTCCGATAAAGAGGCTACAGAAGGCCAAGAAATGGTCAGAGAGGGCACTTCCCATATAGAATCTTCTCAGGTTTTGGCCTGCCATATGAGTTCTGTTATACTCACAGACACCATTCAAACAGTTTTAGAAACGTTAGGGTGTTTTCTATCCAAATCTACTAATTATATGCATATTCTAGTTTCTGGGCAGGAATAATAACCTGATTAAATCGGGTACGTTTTTAATCCGGCCGTGAAAATACTGCCCCCTATCCCAAACAGGTTAATGCAACATAATTCAGTAAGTGATTCACAATGAAACCCAAAGGTATAATACCACACCTTCTTTGTAATAAATACACTTTTAAGAACAAGATGCCAAAGGGCCATGCAGTCAGCCCAGTGGGCAGGTATTGAGTAGTGGGTAGTTGGCCTTACCAAGGTCTCTAATTATACCACTACTGTACAGTCAAGTGTTTGAGTTAAGCAATTTCTGTGAGCATTGAAAAGGAGGAAATTGACCTGCTCTACCTTTTTCATTATCTCACCACAAATTATATTCCGTCAACACTTTCATATATGTTGTACCGCTGATGCAATATGCATCTATACCTCTGTTATTACCTTCCAATCTCTGATTTTTATTTTATTTGACATTATGTGGTTGAACGCATGCCTTTGCAATATTAATACATTTCAATTTTCTAAGAGAACATGATTAGATAGTGTTTATTGCCTTTGAACGTTTTAATTTCAACACAATCATGGCTCATGTCGAAGTATAAGCCTATAAACAGTATTCAAGTATTTTTTGCCATGTATCATTATCATGCTCTAATATTCAGAGACACACATTTGCATGTTATTGTTTTATGTAATAAAAGGGGGAAACGTGGACGGGGAATATAGGCTGAATATTACCATCAAATGAGAGATGGGAAACTTCTATAGTAATCCATATAGTTACTTAAAGAGGGATATATGAATAATAAATGGAGTAAAAGACAAAATGAGGCCCAAGCTTCATTTTGACTGTGTGAAGGGTTGCTCAGGTACGGTATAGGCCTACAATATAAAGAGCACATATGCGATGGGCTGCCAAGCACAGAATGTCCATCAAAACAATGCAATCAGGCTCTCTCACATATATATTCATATTTCATGAGACTGAGTGATTTCTGCAGGATTTAGAAAATTGATCTCCCCAGTGACACATGCACACATTCCATTTCAACCCAGAATGGAAGCTTGTCAACATCAGCACAGAGGTCCTATAAATAAGGTGCCACTATTTTGAATAAACCTTTTAGTCAACAGCTGAGCCTTGAGTACACCATGTGCCTGAGATCCTGGATGCCCATCAAATTCAGAAATGATGTGTCATGTAGGACCACCCAGAAAACTCAAAATTAGCGTGTTAATGGGATTTCTCTAGGAAACGGGGACAGTCATCTATACTTTATGAACTGTTTGTCACGTCCAAAGCAATTACCAACATCAGTGATGATCTCTGCCTATTGCCACAGGGGGAGGGAGGGCATTTATCAATCCACATCAATCTATCTGCACTGTATTTATAGATTACACATAAATGGAATGAAACTGGGGTCCCATTTCTCTCCCCATAATGTAAGAGAGTCTGAAATGGCAAGCGTCAGCACTAAAAGAGTCACATTTAAGACTGACAGCCTTGATATGTCAGAGTTAATCCCAAAATGAAATGGGGGAGTGATTTCACTGACATAGCACCATGATTACAAATACATGTAGGGGATGATGAAATCTGACCGACACAGCTCTAGTAATGCGATCAGTCAGCTCATTAACATTTAAATAAAATCCCCCTATCTTGATCTCCTGACACAGTGGATAGATACCATTCATTATGTTATCTATTGATTACTGTCCATGGCACAATAATTTCCCCTGCACTGCATATACACATACAGTACCAGTCAAATGTTTGGACACGCCTACTCATTCAATGGTTTTTCTTTATTTTGACTATTTTCTACATTGTAGAATAATAGTGAAGACATCAAAACTATGAAATAACCCTTATGGACTCATGTAGTAAGTGTTATACAAATTAAAATATATTTTATACTTGAGATTCTTCAAAGACAGTTTTGCACACTCTTGGCATTCTCTCAACCAGCTTCATAAGGAATGATTTTCCAACAGTCTTGAAGGAGTTCCCACATATGCTGAGCACTTGTTGGGTGTTTTTTCTTCACTCTGTTGTCCAACTCATCCAAAACCTATTCAATTGGGTTGAGGTCGGGTGATTGTGGAGGCCAGGTCATCTGATGCACTCCATCACTCTCCTTCTTGGTCAAATAGGCCTTACACAGCCTGGAGGTGTGTTGGAACATTGTCCTGTTGAAAAACAAATGATAGTCCCACTAAGCGCAAAGCAGATGGGATGGCATATTGCTGCAGAATGCTATGGTAGCCATGCTGGTTAAGTGTGCCTTGAATTCTGAATGAATAACTGACAGTGTCGTCATCACACCTCCTCCTCCATGCTTCACAGTGGGAACCACACATGTGGAGATCATCCATTCACCTACTCTGCGTCTCACAAAGACATGGTGGTTGGAACCAAAAACCTCAATTTTGGACTCATCAGACCAAAGGACAGATTTCCACAGGTCTAATGTCCATTGATCGTGTTTCTTGGCCCAACCAAGGCACTTATTCTTATTGGTGTCCTTTAGTAGTGGTTTCTTTGCAGCAATTCGACCATGAATGCCTGATTCACGCAGTCTGCTCTGAAAAGTTGATGTTGAGATATGCCTGTTAATTAAACTCTGAAGCATTTATGTGGGCTGCAATCTGAGGTGCAGTTAACTCTAACTTATTCTCTGCAGCAGATGTAACTCTGGGCCTTTCTTTGCTGTGGAAGTCCTCATGCGAGCCAGTTTCATCATAGCGCTTGATGGTTTTTGTGGGACGTTAGCGTGCCACCCGTGGCGCACCCTATCAACAGCAGGTGCATTTCAAGAGCGGCAAATTTGAAACCAAATAAACCTTACTGGGAAATCACACTTTGCAATAATCTGAGCACTGCGCCAGAAAAATACGCATTGCGATACAGACTAACCGCCATGTTGGAGAGATCTAAAATCGAAAATACTATGTAAATAATCCATTACCTTTGATTCTCTTCATCAGATGTCACTTCCAAAGAATCCCAGGTCCATAACGAATGTAGTTTTGTTCAAAAAAGCTCATCATTTATGTCCAAAAACCTCCGTGTTGTAGCACATGATCTAAGCCAGCCGGACTTCACTTCACTTCAAGAACGGAAAAAATATATTTACGTTCGTTCAAACATGTCAAACGTTGTATCGCATAAATCATTAGGGCCTTTTTTAACCAGAACATGAATAAAATTCAAGGCGGACCATTGGGTTCTCTTTTAAAACGTTTCGGAATGAGAGTACCCACCATCAACTCGCACGCCAGGTGTCTAATGGGCCATCACGTTCCAAGGCTCTTCTTCAGTCAGATCTCACTGTAGAAGACTCAAAACACTTTGTAAAGGCTGGGGACATCTTGTGGAAGCAATAGGAAGTGCCAAAATATTCCTCAGCCCCTTTGTTTTTCAATGGTATAGGCTTAAAGTCAATTCAACACATCAGGTATCCACTTCCTGTCAGAATCTGTCTCAGGGTTTTGCCTGCCAAATGAGTTCTGTTATACTCACAGACACCATTCAAACAGTTTTTGAAACTTTAGGGTGTTTTCTATCCATATATAATAAGTATATGCATATTGTAGTTACTGGGTAGGATTAGTAACCAGATTAAATCGGTAATTTTTTTTATCCAGCCGTGAAAATACTGCCCCCTATACCCTAACAGGTTAAAGTAATGATTGTCTGTCGTTTGTCTTTGCTTATTTGAGCTGTTCTTGCCATAATATGGACTTGGTCTTTTACCAAATAGGGCTATCTTCTGTATATCACCCATACCTTGTCACAACATAACTGATTGATTCTAATTTAGAAGGAAATAAATTCCACAAATTAACTTTTAACAAGGCACACCTTTTTAATTGAAATGCACTACCTAATGAAGCTGGTTGAGAGAATGCCAAGTGTGTGCAAAGCTGTCATCAAGGCAAAGGGTGGCTACTTTGAAGAATCTCATATAAAATATATTTTGATTTGCTTAACACTTTTTTGGTTACTACATGATTCCATATGTGTTATTTCATGTATTCACTACTATTATACAATGTAGAAAATAGTCCAAATAAAGAAAAACCCTTGAATGAGCAGATGTGTCCAAACATTTGACTGGTGCTGTACATGTCATAAGTTTCTGCCAATGCAGGCTATGTATTTAATGTGTAACTACTTAGAGCAAACTGAATAGATTATTCTTTACTGTCGTCTATGTGCTACATGTGAAACTTACCTTAAGGCTTAAGTGAACAGCTTTGTTATGACTGGACAGATTAGCTGGTAAATAGCCCGTTGATCAAATTATTATATTAGTTATTGCTTTGTCACAGAAAGACTGAGCAAGATGTTTATTAAATTAATGTGACCATTGAAATTACACCCTCTTGAGAGGTCACACAATGAGGGAATGGACCCCAAGCACACTCTAAATGGAACAGATTAATGTGCATCGAGTTTCATTATTTACTAGGCTTTCAATACACATCTTAATAAGATGACATTCAAAACCATTAACAAATGGCAGTGAGGTCGCACAGCCCATCGATACAGGCTTTTGTTTTCGGGAACACTTGGTCTTATTGCGATAAAACTATTTAAAATGATGCACTTGTAAAGAGACCCCTGCGGTGAGAAAATTAAAGTTGTTGATTTACTTTTAAATGGCACGGTCCGGTTGTCACACGAGCAACATTTTTTCTGTATTCAAAAAAATTATAAATCCCCCAGTGAAACAATGCTTGTTGCCCTTTGTGATAAAGATAGAAAAAACTATATCACAAGCCCATTCAGCTGTAAAGGTTGAATTAAGAATTTGACAAGATTGCTTCTGACAATGCACCATTTAGCTGAGTGTCCTTGCTCATGTGTTTGCAGAATGGTTATTAGTACTTCTAATCACTTTTTTTTTTACCTCATCCAGGCTTGTAAACCTGATAGATCTGATGCACACTGAATGTTTTATTGTTGGACCTTCATTTCATTTAGAAATCCTGCACATGAACATAACATAAATAACCTGAAAACGCAACATGTAAAGTGTTTCATGAGCTGAAATAAAAGATCCCAGACATTTTCCATACGCACAAAAAGCTTATTTCTCTCAAATTTTGTGCACAAACTTGTTTTAATCCCTGTTAGTGAGCATTTCTCCTTTGCCAAGATAATAAATCCACCTGGCAGGTGTGGCATATCAAGAAGCTGATTAAACAGCATGATCATTACATAGGTTAACCTTGTGCTAGGGACAATAAAAGGTCACTCTAAAATGTGCAGTTTTGTCACACAATGCCACAGATGTCTTAAGTTTTGACCGAGCGTACAATTGGCATGCTGACTGCTGAAATGTCCACCAGAGCTGTTATCAGAAAATGTCAAGTTTATTTCTCTAACATAAGACGCCTCCAACGTCATTTTAGAGCGTTTGGCAGTATGTCCAACTGGTCTCACAACCGCAAACCACATGTATGGTGTCGTGTGGGCGAGCGGTTTGCTGTTGTCAACGTTGTGAACAGAGTGCCCCATGGTGGCGGTGGGGTTATGGTATGAGCAGGCATAAGTTATGGACAACGAACACAATTGCATTTTATCAATGCAATTTAAAGGCACAGCGATACAGTGACGAGATCCTGAGGCCCATTGTTGTGCCAGTCATCCACCGCCATCACCTCATGTTTCAGCATGATAGTGCATGTTGCAAGGATCTGTACACAATTCCTGGAAGCTGAAAATCTCCCAGTTCTTCCATGGACTGCATACTCACCAGACATGTCACCCATCGAGTACGTTTGGGATGCTCTGGATCGATGTGTACGACAGCTTTTTACAGTTCTTGCCAATATCCAGCAACTTTTCACAGCCATTTAAGAGGAGTGGGACAACATTCCACAATTAACAGCCTGATCAACTCTGCGAAGGAGATGTCACACCAGATACTGACTGGTTTTCTGATCCACGTCCCTACCTTTTTTTTTTAAAGGTATCTATGACCTTTAAAACACATGCATATCTGTATTCCCAGTCTGTGAAATTGATGGATTGGGGTCTAATTCATTTTTCAATTCTCTGATTTCCTTATATGAACTGTAACTCAATCAAATCTTTGAAATTGTTGCATGTATATTTCTTTCAGTATAGATAACCTGCCTGTGTATTTTTGCACCAAGTTACCAATCATACAAAGAATTACAATCTTAACATTATTTTTATAACTTACATTTTGGGTGAATAAAACATATATATTTATGAGTTTTGCAAGGTTACCTGAGTCTTACAGTATAAAAAGGTCTTAAGACTTGGGGATTTAACCAAAAAGGCATCTTCTGTGCTCCATAATGCCGATTCGACCGAACTGCATAAAACAACAGCATTTCCTCAGCCAAGTGAGTAACTAAATTGTATATGTCTCCTGAGACCAGGAAGTTAAACTTTAACAATGGATACTGAGCAAACCCAAACTACGGAGGAAAGATCCATCCCGATGCTTTGATGCTGTACTGCATAATAAAGACACATTATACAGTAATAATCCTGTGTCATTGCCAAACATGCAGAGGAATGTTTTGAATACATGACAGCATGTTCCAGTGAGTATGCAAACCAATAGCGGCAGTGTAGGCCATCTGACCCTAATGCCCAGGCCAGAGCTCTGCTTTAGGAATAACACAAAAACGGTGTCAGCATTACATAGGTTCCACAGACTGACGAAAGAAAAAAGGATCTAAATGGTCAATGAGATGGTGCCATCTTGGGCCTACTGTATGCTATTGGCTTGGGGTGTTGGCAGTAGTCTATCTTGTGAGTGGGGAATGGGAAGTTTATGAACAAAAATGTATTCCCCCTCTTTGAAGGTAACACAATCTGATTCAACCCACAGATGAATCAGTAGCTCTCCAGGAGGAGGGTTGGCCACCCCTGGTCCAGAGCATGTTCGATATCAAGCTGGACATAGTATTAAAACCAACATAGTTGGGTTTTGAGGTCCATAGACAGGGAGAAAGAACTTCCCTTCTCAATGTTCCCTGAGCATTCTCAATTGTACTTATTATCAAGGTTTTTCCTTTTCCATTTTGTCCTCAGACAATTTACCTCAGGCAACTGTACAATCTGAAATGATCCATGCATAAAATCAAATGGGGCCATGCCACACATTATATGTCAGAAATTGTTATTTGAAAGAACACATCTTGAGCTGTGTAACCTATAGACAACACCTACATTTTGATTGGTTCTGCATTGTAAAGTTTTACAGACTATTTAACAGCCCTACGTTAATAATACAAATTTAAAAAACAAATGGACATGTTGAGTGGTGAAAGGATTTTTTTTATTAAGCATACTCATATGCTGCTTTTGAGTATTGACAGTCCTACATTTAATAGAAGTTCTAAAATAGTTCTGATAATGAATTTGTACCCATCCATTATTGGCTTTTAAAGTGTTGGGGAAAGATTACTGTGGCACTGAAGATGGACCGTTTGAGATTTATAGTAAATCTTTTTCAACCTTAGACATTTTGGGTCTGATTATAGGTCTTATGAAAGTGTCATTCACATTTGCTGCAAGTGCGTGTTGAGCAGACGTACATTTACATTTGTACTTCTTTAAATTTGATTAGAACCATAGCAACTATTATCACTAGCATTAGTGTTGTATGTTCTCATGTACTTATCATGATCTTTACCCCTGAGAGGGATGCAATGCTCTGTAGATATGGACTAATTGGGAGCATGTCGTGTATCAGCAGCACCATATTTGGATGCCTCTTTTTGGGGGCATTCTGAGTTGAAGACGATTTATACAAGCCTCTGCTTCCTCTGAGCTCACTCTTTCCAGCCATAGTTTAAGACCAAGTGCAGGGAGGGACTGTATATCATTTCATACAATCAAAGGCATGTGCTTCTTTCTGTAAGTTCTGCCACAGGGAATTGAGAATTGCCCTCTCTCCAAACCCCATCCATAATTTCTGTCCCTGAGCTTTGAGGCAGATTCTCACAACATTTGACAATCTTCCCCTCCTTATTTCTTTTCCACTTTCAGCAGAGAGTAGTTGCCATGTATCACTATCTAATAAGATATTACTTTGACAGTGGTAAGCTTTCTGTCAAAATTTTCAGCATCACAGCCGTGAGTGTTTTCTGCTCTCATGCTACACATCATTGTATTTCAATATTTTCTCTGTGATGAGAAATAAGTGTTCCTGCATTCAGCCCAAGTTTAAATTTGTTTTGTTCTATGTTGACTAAGGAATTAATAGCTTTGACAGTACAAGTAGACAGGTATTTTCTGCAAGCACACTGAGTAATGAATACACATCAGAAATAACCCATAACGGTTTAATGTTCTTAAAGTGCAGCTAGTTTGCAGTCTTTCCAGCTTCAGTTTGAAGTGATTATTTTAGCTGTGTATTTAGCTAGCTCCGCTGAACAACAGCGCCCTGACGAGATAGCAAGGTGAAATCGCACCTCATTAGCTCATTGATATGGATGTGTCAAAAAAGAAAATCGCTAGAACACAGCTTAAACAAAGGCAAATGCAGCTTCTGTTGTTATTCTGACTGCACTGTTTGACGTGACTGTAAGTTAGCTAGCAAGCAAGGGATAAGAATGCTGTCACCCAGTATGGCAATTGAACATTTAGAACGAACGACTGGGTCGCGTCCATCGATACAGCAACAAAAAGACTGAACGACTGGGTCGTGTCTCTGGACCGAGCCGATACAACTAACTAATTTGTGTCTGTACTATATATTGTGGAAGGATGAAATAGTATGAATAAATTCATCAAAATAACGTTTTTAATGTAAATATGTCAATCATTATTTGAATATGTTGGTAATCCGTTGTATAAAAGTGATAATGCCCTTGAAGCCGGTGTTTGGAGGATATATTGGCACGGTAACAACACCGATGCCAGTATATCCTCCAATCACCGGCTTCTCGGGTATTATTACTTAAATACACTTGCTACACAGAGAAACAGCAGTGCTCTGCTCTATACTTTGAAAAAAATTATTAGCTGTTCAGCTCAGCGCTCTGAAAGGGTCATGACATTGGCTGCAATGTTTTCGAAATGCTTTTTGTTTCGTTCAGAAGCACGCACGCACGCACGCACACACACACACACACAGTAGCACTTTAACATTGGCATTGTGAAAGGAAAATAGGCCAGTGATGCAACAACGTACCTTCTGAATGCTTCAGCAGAGTGGAGGACACTTACTGGAAGGATTGCTTTCAACGCTGCAAAATTGAGGTTTTGGCACTACGCCATAACTGACACTCGCACATTAATCTGATTTAATGTTTCCAATTTATATAAGTGTTTTCAGAAAAATTATAATAATGCTCTACTTTCCTCAAATCAAATTGTATTAGTCACATGCACTGAATACAACAGGTGTCGACCTTACAGTGAAATGCTTACTTACGAGCGCCTAACCAACACTGCAGTTTCAAAAAAATATGTATAAGAATAAGAGATAAAAGCAATTAAAGAGCAGGTGTAAAAAATAATATATATAGGGGGGGGGGTGCCGGTACAGAGTCAATGTGCAGGGGCACCGATTAGTTGAGGTAGTAAGTACATGTAGGTAGAGTTATTACTTTAATAACTCTACCTACATGTACTTACTACCTCAACTAATCGGTGCCCCTGCACATTGACTCTGTACCGGCACCCCCCCCTATATATATTATTGCATAGATGACAACAGAGTGGCAGTGGTGTGGAGGGGGGATGCAATGCAAATAGTCTGGGTAACCATTCGATTAGATGTTCAGGAGCATTATGGTTTGGGAGTAGAAGCTGTTTAGATGCCTCTTGGACCTAGACTTGGCACTCCGGTACCGCTTGCCGTGTGGTAGAAGAGAAAACAGTCTATGACTAGGGTGGCTGGAGTCTTTGACAATTTTTAGGGCCTTCCTCTGACACCGCCTGGCACAGAGGTCCTGGATAGCAGGAAGCTTGGCCCCGGTGATGTACTGGGCCGTTCGCACTACCCTCTGTAGTGCCTTGCGGTCGGAGGCCGAGCAGTTGCTATACCAGGCAGTGATGCAACCAGTCAGGATGCTCTCGATGGTGCAGCTGTAGAACCTTTTGAGGATCAGAGGACCCATGACAAATCTTTTCAGTCTCCTGAGGGGGAATAGGTTTTGTCGTGCCCTCTTCACGACTGTCTTGGTGTGCTTGGACCATGTTAGTTTGTTGGTGATGTGGATGCCAAGGAACTTGAAGCTCTCAACCTGCTCCACTGCAGCCCTGTTGATGAGAATGGGGACGTGCTCGGTCCTCTTTTTCCTGTAATCTACAATCTCCTTTGTCTTGATCACGTTGAGGGAGAGGTTGTTGTCCTTGCACCACACGGCCAGGTCTCTGACCTCCCTAAAGGCTGTCTCCTTGCTGTTGGTGATCAGGCCTACCACTGTTATTGTTGGAAAGGAAGAGGTTAACACTGAAGAGAAAAATCCAATCAGGAATTTTCTTAGATAGCTAGCTAGATTTAAGTCAGCAACTGGCTGGGCCATCAGAAGCTAGATAAAGGCATATGCCATTCAACTGTGTTAGGTCAATATTTTGGAGTGACAGTGGAATCAACCAATCACATTTTGACATAATGGGTGGGACTGTTTTTTTTCTGCCTTGAAGGCCAACAGGTCACTGCGTAATAGCGGGGCAGACGGTCGGGCTAGTTTGCAGCATCTGCAGCAGGTGTTATCAAAGAGGATGTTGATGCTCATTAGTTAGCTTCTCCCTTTTCAAGAATAACTTTCAACAATAAGTTGTTTCAAATGATCATCATCTGGGGAGTGGAACTGTGTTTTTTATTGCACTGTGCTTGTTTTTTGCCATTTTTTTAAAATAACTTGTGTGTGAAACATTGTTGCATTTAAAGTGGAACTGACAGCATTTTAGCAACATGAAATCTGATTCAAATCTGTTCATATACAGTACACACCCCCAGGAAGAATATGACACTTAAAAAAAAAAAAAGACAAGCGACCACTTAGATATGGTCGTTTTCATACATTTTTAGTATACGTAATTCCCAAAATTTCTATTGCAATATAGAGTGGGAAAGTGGCAGTGCATTTGGACAATTAATAGACACTGCAGGAAATAAAAATTAATAAAAACATCTGTCTTATCCAGGACCGGAGTTTACACAGACCTGTGCGCTATAGCCAATCAGAGCTACAGTAGGCCTTTATACAAACAAGCATTTTGCCACACAGGCCTGCCATCATTCACTTTGAACTAGACTGTCATTGCAACAGCATGACATTAGATCATTAGAACGCATTTGCCATTAGCTACAAAATACATCTGAATGGATTTCTGCAAAATGCAAACACCACGGGAGTCCTCTTACATTTGGAAACTTTACAGTCCTATTGATCAAACAACCATGAAAAGGTAGGCTCTCTCTCCCTCACCTATGCACATCAACAACAACAAGATTGACAATTAATGCTAGCCAGAGCAAGATGAGCTAAAATCTAATGAATGAACATCAGATAAACCCTCTCAAACCTTTTCAGCTAGTTCGCTGTCAAAATTGCACTGACAAACGATGGAGAATTGTCGCCTCCTCATCCTTCTGCAGCTTTCCTGCCAATGCATGTTGGTCACAACCAAGCACCCAAGCTAACTTGCTAAAGTTGGCTAGCTTGCTACTTCCAGACACAAATCAGAGATCACCTAATTCTGACCATTTTACTCGCAGTAGGAGAGCTGGTTATGCTGTTTACATGTTATCTAGAGTGTTCTCAACTAACTATTACTTTTTTAATCATAGTAGGTCCTATGATTAAGTATAGTCTGGCCCAGGAGTGTGAAGGTGAACGGAAAGGCTGGAGCAACGAACCGCCCTTGCTGTCTCTGCCTTGTCGGTTCCCCTCTTCCCACTGGGATTCTCTGCCTCTAACCCTTTTACAGGGGCTGAGTCACTGACTTACTGGTGTTCTTCCATGCCGTCCATGGGAGGGGTGCGTCACTTGAGTAGGTTGAGCCACTGACGTGGTCTTCCTGTCTGGGTTGGCGCCCCCCCCTTGGGTTGTGCCGTGGCGGACATCTTTGTGGGCTATACTCGGCCTTGTCTTCGGACGGTAAGTTGGTGGTTGTAGATATCCCTCTAGTGGTGTGGGGGCTGTGCTTTGGCAAAGTGGGTGGGGTTATATCCTGCCTGTTTGGCCCTGTCCGGGGGTATCATCGGATGGGGCCACAGTGTCTTCTGATCCCTCCTGTCTCAGCCTCCAGTATTTATGCTGCAGTAGTTTATGTGTCGGGGGGCTAGGGTCAGTCTGTTACATCTGGAGTATTCTCTTGTCTTATCCGGTGTCCTGTGTGAATGTAAATATGCTCTCTCTAATTCTCTCTTTGTTTCTTTCTTTCTCTCGGAGGACCTGAGCCCTAGGACTACCTGGCATGATGACTCCTTGCTGTCCCCAGTCCACCTGGCCATGCTGCTGCTCCAGTTTCAACTGTTCTGCCTGCGGCTACGGAACCCTGACCTGTTCACCGGACGTGCTTGTTGCACCCTCGACAATTACTATGATTATTATTATTTGACCATGCTGGTCATTTACGAACATTTTAACATCTTGACCATGTTCTGTTATAATATCCACCCGGCACAGCCAGAAGAGGACTGGCCACCCCTCATAGCCTGGTTCCTCTCTAGGTTTCTTCCTAGGTTTTTGGCCTTTCTCAGGAGTTTTTCCTAGGGAGTTTTTCCCAGCCACCGTGCTTCTTTCACATGCATTGCTTGCTGTTTGGGGTTTTAGGCTGGGTTTCTGTACAGCACTTTGAGATTTCAGCTGATGTACGAAGGGCTATATAAATAAATTTGATTTGATTTGATTTGATTTGATTTGATTTGATTTTGATTTGCCTACATTTACTGACACCGGTCATATTCATTGAGTGTTGCACGTTCGAGAATTCATCAGTGGTTCTGCGCTCTGGCACACTCAGATGAGTGTGCTCTGAAATCGAAGTAGGTAGCATATCTCTTGCATTTGCAAATCCACTCTGGCTAACTGGATAACAGTCGTTCCAGTTCTTGCTAACTAACAAAAGTAACCTGCATCGCTAGCTGTGTATAGCCACTAAAAAACAAGATGAGGATAAAAAGTCAGTCACTCACCCACTCCTCCAATGGCATGATATGACTTCCTCCTAGCAGCTAGCTAGCTAATGTTAGGCTCCGTGTTTTTAGCTTGCTTCATAAATATATACACTAGCCTATTGGCCACGTTTATGATTGACTTGTGTTCATTGCCCTTGCTAGTTTGATTGTATTGACATTCCCATCATTAGTTGTTTTTGTCCAGAATATTTAGTCATTGAAACTGAAATAGTGCATCCGGAATGGAGGCAGCAAACAATGTACCAGGACAGCAGTGATTGGCAACCTGATAGCAATAACTACCAATAAATATATTGGCGAATTATATTAATCATGCATTGAATTACACCCATCTATTCTAACAACAATACCTTAGTGTACATCATGGAACGTTGAGTTAAATGGAACCTATTTAAAAATGTCTTATGAAGTTGGTTTTGTAGCATAAACTGGGGAATTTTATATTTTTTACTGATATTATTATTGTCTTTGTTTCACATCTGCAAAATAGTTAACACGCTGTCACTTTAACCTGATGACTTTGTGTTCAAAACATAAAAAGTTTTTGCAATGTGAGGTAATAGTTGTACCTTTTTGATTTGGAAATGATTCATGTTGTGTTTTTATGTCGAAGTTTATGGACTGCTTGTCCTTAAACATAATGCTGTGTGTGACTGCTGTCTTTCCATCGGCCCTATGCAGTGTTGTCTGGAGAAGTGGCTATACTCAAAATTTGCCAAAAAGTTCCCAAACGGTATGCCCATTGAAGGAATGGCAACCTGTGTGAAAAATATGTTTTACCATGTGTCTGATTTTCACTCTCAAAATCACACAATAATGCTTAAACAACATCAATCTCATTGGGTGGACCTGTGTCCACTGAGGCCCATTCATGTCTATGCCCCTGATGCAAACAACTCATGACGGCAATTGCATATCACAAATAACCTATTAACCAACACTTTTTTTCAATACCTGGTTTGCATAACCATTGTTGTCTTAGTTAGCATTTACTGGTAGATATCATTAGTTGAAACGACTTTCCTACCCTACTGGCTACCGATGTCATTCTTCTGTGAGCTGCTCCATGCCAAAACCAGTTGAGAGCTGCACTTTCTTGCTGCCTGCAGATGGATATTCCGCTGCGCATGTAAATATTTCACGTTTTTTGCTATTGTGTAGGCTAGTTTGTGCCTGATTTCTCGATTGTAATACATACTTGATAAGTCATATACCTCCATTATACTACTTTGATATGCATCAGTAGGGATTAAGAAATTAGTATAAACTATAGAGTTTATACCCCCCGCTACAAAACCGTCCCTTTGTGTTTTACAAAAAGTGTACTCTCCTACATGAGTGTGCTGGTATTACGGTTGATGACGTTAAAGAATCAGAAACCTGTCGCACACTGAAGCCTATTGTTTCGCCACTGTGCAATCATCTCTATAATAGATAAAGCTGTTAAGATATTAATGTTTCAAGAAAGGAGTGTATATATTTGGCCTGGTAAAATGGTTTTATGCGCTGACTGAATGGAAGGTGATAATTATCCGTTTTTTACTCCACTGGTCTCGGCTGAAGAAATTGTGCCAAGGGAAGCCAGTTTGGATTTGGCTTCACAACAATAACATTACATCTGAAGCCAAATGTCATCAACAGAACATTTTTTGAATGGTTGCATCTCTTTGTGTCGTTGCCCTCTGGTGGCTAGCTAGCTAGCTAATATCATCCCTTTTCTAAATTAGCCATGGATAGGGATTTGGTTTTACTCCATACTGGCCAATGAAATAACTTATGTATGAATACGCCCCTGATGCAAACAACTCATGATGACAATTGCATATCACAAATAGCCTATTAAATTCATACATTGTGCCTATGGCCTGAGAGGATGGAAGTTCAACATGTAGTGAGATGTATTGGGCTAATGTTAACTAGCTGGCCTGGTGCATCGTTGCCCATTAAAGGAAGTTAGGCTAGCGAGCAAGCATTTTAGCCAGTTAGCCTAGGACAACAAAAATGTAAAGTGTGTACTGCATGACAAAGCATAGGTGATTAGGTAATGTTGAAGTTGAAATGGTGGAATGGTGGATGCAGCGCCTGTTTTTTTGTGACTTGCGGAAACTCTCCATGGTTCTAAATCTAAAGTTGTTTAGTAGTCCGAAAATTATGCAAACATTAGCTTACTTGACTATGTTGTAGGTCATGTAACTGTTTGTTACATGCAGTGGCAATTTTAGCATGTAGATATTGATGGGGGGGGAAAGTGGGATGCACTTTTGAAATGTACAGCGACAGAATTCAGAACATGGGCTGTTATTATTCTCCCTGTACACCAAGTCAGAGCCTTAAGATAAATAAAGGGGGCATATAAGCAGACAATGAAAGCTCTTACACTATTCAATGATTACATTTCTCTAAAACAGGTTATAGGCTACATGTGCACCACCAAGTCAGAACAGTATGCAAAAAAAATAAGAGGGGTAAATAGACCAGATTATTAGGGTGAGGCACATGGGTTACTAACATTTTACTCCACAACATACATTTGGTATTCCTTTCTTAGCTACAATATACAGATCTCCCTGGTATATTACCTCATTTATGTGGAAGCATACAATACATTTTTTGACTCACCTTGTTGTGTTGTGCTCACTTGAACAGGAAGGTGGCACGGTGGTCCTTCATGGGTAAATGTTGTCATCAAAGTCTGGCATTCTCTGGATTTATGTTGCTTTCAAAACAACTGGGAACACTGAAAAAAACAAGGTTGAATCATGATGACCTTATTGTTCTTCAGGTTGTAGCTCTAGAAAGAGGCCGGATTTACAATTACGAGTTGGATGACTTCCCAGTTGTCTTGAACTCACTGAAGTCAAGTTTTCGCAGTTCCGAGATAATATTTGTCATGAGCGTGGCACAAATCATGCTTCTTTGACAGCATGGTCAATGTTGAATGTTACTTGGACTTTAGCTAGCAGTCATCATCATGAATCAAGTCGACAATCTACTGGCAAATCCTTTTTAAAACTTGTCATATGAAGAGAAATTATAGATGAAACGTATCGGTGCTCATCGGCCATTGGACATGAACATTACATGAGAAGTTGGAAATCGCAAATTCAACAATGAGTGGTTTGGAAGGAATCAGTGACAGTGGCTGTGATTGGGACCACTTGCATTTTGGAGTTGCCTTACTCAAGAAAACAAAAAAGAGACCAAGTTTGTATGCAGCTTTATTAACCCAATGATAAAAATGTTTCTACGTTGTTTGCAAACAGATATGTGACACGTATTAATGCCAAAATAACATGCAAGACAGGCAAGCCCCCACCTATGTTTTGTGGTCTTCAGCGGACAGATGTTGCTCTCAGTTTTGTGATGAAACAAAAGGTGTGGTTAAATCTATTCTGCAACTGTCTTCTTATTGGCTCGGCCTTAGGCCTATATATCACGGTGTCAAGGCATATGAACTAACAGGTTATAGAGCAAACAACACAATTATCACAACACATACACTACGTGATCAAATGTATGTGGACAGCTGCTTGTCAAACAGTTCATTCCTAAATCATGGATATTAATATGGAGTTGGTCCCCCCTTATGCTGCTATAACAGCTTCCACTCAGCCACAAGAGCGTTAGTGAGGTCATGCACTGATGTTGGACGATTAGGCCTGGCTCGCAGTCGGCATTCCAATTCATCCCAAAGGGTGTTTGATAGGGTTGAGGTCAGGACTCTGTGCAGGCTAGTCAAGTTCTTCCCCACTGATCTCGACAAACCATTTCTGTATGGACCTCGCTTTGTGCACAGGGGCATTGTCATGCTAAAACAGTAAGGTCCTTCCCCACAAAGTTGGAAGCACAGAATTGTCTAGAATGTAATTGCATGCTGTAGTGTTAACATTTCCCTTCACTGGAACTAAGGGGCGTAGCAGTAACCATGAGAAACAGCCCCAGACCATTATTTTTTCTCCACCAAACTTTAGTTGGCATTATGTATTTGGCAGGTTGCGTTCTCCTGGCACCTGTCAAACCAAGATTTGTCTGTCGAACTGCCAGTTGATGTGTGATTCATCACTCCAGTGAACGCGTTTCCACTGCTCCAGAGTCCAATGGTGGCATGCTTTACACCACTCCAGCCGAAGCTTGGCATTGTGCATGGTGATCTTAGGCTTGTGTGCGGCTGCTCGGCCATGGAAACCTATTTCATGAAGGTCCTGGCGAACAGTTCTTGTGCTGATGTTGCTTCCAGAGGCAGTTGGGAACTCGGTAGTGAGTGTTGCGACTGAGGATAGACAATTCAACATTTGTCCCGTTCTGTGAGGTTGTGAGGCCTATCTCTTTGCAACTGAGCCGTTGTTGCTCCTAGATATTTCCACTTCAAAATAACAGCACTTACACTTGACCGGGGCAGCTCTAACAGGGGCAGACACTTGACAAACTCATTTGTTGGAAAGGTGGCATTCTATGACGGTTCCACGTTGAAAATCACTGAGCTTTTCACTAAGGCCATTCTACTGCTAATGTTATGTTTGTCTATGGAGATTGCATGGTCGGTGTGTTGGATTTTATACACCTTTCAGCAACAGGTGTGGCTGAATCCACTAATTTGAAGAGATGTCCACATGCTTTGGTGTATATATAGTGTACGTTGTATACTGAACACAACGTGTATAGTGTTGAGCTCGTGTTTCATGAGCTGAATGAAAAGATCCCAAAAATGTTCTATACAAACCAAAAAGTCTATTTCCCTCAAATGTTGTAACACAAATGTGTTTACATGATTAAAAGGCCACTCTAAAATGTGCAGTTTTGTCACACAATACAATGCCATAGATGTCTTATGTTTTGAAGGAATGTGCAATTGGCATGCTGACTGCAGGAATGTCCACAAGAGCTGTTGCTAGGGAAGATAATTGAATGTTAATTTCTCTACCAATGTCGTTTTAGAAAATTTGGCAGTACGTCCAACCGGTCTCACAACCGCAGACCATGTGTAACCACGTCAGCCCAGGACCTTCACTTCTGGCTTCTTCACCTGATCCCAGCCACCCGGACAGCTGATGAAATTGAGGAGTATTTCTGTCTGTAATAAAGCCCTTTTGTGGGGAGAAGCTCATTCTAATTTGCTGGGCCTGGCTCCCCAGCCAGGGTGGGCATAGACCAATCCATGGCTGCACCCCTGCCCAGTCTTGTGAAATCCATAGATTAGGTTCTAATTTATTTATTTTTAATTGACTGGTTTTCTTATATGAACTGTGACTCAGTAAAATGGTTGCCTGTTGAATTTATATTTTTGTTCCGTATAATATGGTCTTGGCTTCCCCAGTGATTTTTACCCATGCACCGCTACTGCCTGTTGCTTTCACACTCAAATCAAGAGCTTATTTGACTAATATCATACGGCCGTGTAATGAGAGGACACATAGGCTGAGGAAGCTCATGATAATAAGCAGGACAGCGGGTAATGAAAAGGCTAGACTGGACAATTTAATTGGAGAAGTCCATATTTTCAATCTCTTGATTTTTATTTTATTTAACCAGGCAAGTCCTGTTACGGCTAGACGTGCCACTAGCGGGACACCTCGACAACATCCGGTGAAATTGCAGAGCGCAAAATTCAAACTACAGAAATATAAATATTTAACATTCATTAAAATGTGTAATACATCAAAATAAAGCTTAACTTGTTGTTAATCCAGCCGCTGTGTCAGATTTCAGAAAGGATTTACGGCGAAAGCACACCATGTGATTATCTGAGGACAGAGCCCCACATACAAAACCATGAAAAAACATTTTCAACCAGGCAGGTGTGACACGAAAGTCAGAAATAGCGATATAAAAAAATGCCTTACCTTTGATCTTCTCTGTTGGCACTCCAAAAGGTCCCAGTTACATCACAAATGGGCCTTTTTGTTCGATAAAGTCCTTCTTTATATCCATAAAAACTTCAGTCAATAATCCACCAGTTTCCCTCCATCAAAATGCATACAAAATGAATCCCAAACGTTACTAATAAACTTTTCCAAGCAAGTCAAACAACGTTTATAATCAAACCGTAGGTACCCTAATACGTAAATAAACAATACAATTTAAGACAGAGAATCGTTATTGTCTTGACCAGAGAAAAATACCAAAGAACGCGCTCATCCACGCGATTGGAAACACTACAGCCAAAATGGGAGCCACCTAGAAAAACTACAAATTCCGGCTAATTTTTCCAAAAACCAGCATGAAACTCTTTCTAAAGACATGGACTTCTAGTGGAAGCCCTAGGAACTGCAATCTGGGAGGATTTCGTCTTATAATAAAAGTGACAGTACGAAAAAAATATATATATAAATGACAGCCATTGAAAACAGTGGTAGACTGAATTTTTTTGGGGGGGGATGGTTTATCCTCGGGGTTTCGCCTGCCATATATGTTCTGTTATACTCAGACATAATGTTTTCTATCCAAATCTACCAATTATATGCATATCCTAGCTTCTGGGCCTGTGTAACAAGCAGTTTACTTTGGGCACGCTTTTCATCCGGATGTCAAAATACTGCCCCCTAGCCCAAAGAGGTTCTAAGAACAAATTCTTATTTACAATGACGGCCTACCCCGGCGACACTGGGCCAATTGTGCACCACCCTATGGGACTCCCAATCACAGCCAGATGTGATGCAGCCTGGATTTGAACCAGGGACTTTAGTGATGCCTCTTGCACTGAGATGCAATTCCTTAGACCGCTGGCCACCCAGCCCCTGAAATATGAAATAAATCCTCACATTTACATGGAAACTCTTTCTAAAGGGGTCCTCATATTGAATTCACAATTGTGTTACATTTTCAGAAAAATTATTTATTTGGTTTGGGAGAACCCAACGTGTAAGCCTATATCTAACGACTTTAAGTGCTCCAACAGGTGTATAGCGTTTTATCTGAAAATAACATCATTCAATTGTCACAGAGCCAGCCAATAAGATTTTCAAATCACCAGTGACACTCTCCCTTGAAACGTGCTGTTCTATTTAATCAAAATAACTTGTCCATAGCTCTATTCTTACACCAGGCACACACTGCAATGCTATAGACAACAGGACATCATGGTTGCAATGCAGCTCAATGAATCAATTCTGTGAAGAGGGAGACAACCACACTTTATACGATTTCTGTACCGAGGATGTTGCAATAGAAAACAGAGTGATCTGGTATGTTCATACTGTACATTGTTTTGTGCCGAGTTTGCCTCTCAACCTGGTGTGTTTATCCAAGCCCTTTTAGCAGCACTCGAGCCTGAAGACATTGGAGTAAAACTCCACATTATTTGGATTCTTTTTCTATATCACCATGGCAGGCATCAAGGCATACATCCTTTTGGGAAGTTCTGAACTATGAATAACTACAAATCCTGTCCACCACATTGATTTTCAAATATCCTAAAATGCCTGCTGTGGTGTCCGACTCCGAAAAGGCTCATGGGGTTTTAGATCAATGTGCGGTCATAATATATTTAGCCTGTCATTTCAGGGTAGAGAATTCGAAAATGATCAGCTTTAATCTCTGGGGACATCAGGGTTGGGCTCAATTCATAATTGAATTATGTCTCGCCAGCTTTGATCCATGCCTGGGCCTTCTGTACGCAAAGTTCTTTGTTTTTCAGATGAATCATTGGGTCGAAACAACAGAACAGTACAAAACAAGAGAACACACATTGGTAACGTTCTGAAAAAATATATATATATATGTGTGTAGACCCGATCGGATGTAGACCCGATCTCCTGGGATCACTGGACCAGGAACCTCTGGTTCAGGTTCTCGCTCTTTTTCCTGGAAATAAATAACTTTATGTATAGCAGTTAGTTCTCTCACATATGCTTTTAACTCCATTTCTAATCGCTCTAATGAGGGACCTTTATAGGGCCCTCTTAGAACTGCCACGGGTCGACCCATAAGCATTTCATGTGGGGTTACTGTATGTGTGTGTGTGTATATATATATATATATATATATATATATACACACACACACACACACACACACACACACACATATATATATATATATATATATATATATATATATATGTGTGTGTGTGTATATATATGACTTACAGAGCCTTTCCATAAGTCCACTCAAGTTTCTTCAACTGTCTTCTGACTGTGATTAGAGCGATATTGATTGCCTTTGTCGATCGCTCATCATCTTCAACCATCAGTGAGTCCATCTTACTGAGTCCACCAAATTATTGTTTTGTAACCACATCTGGATGGATCCATAACAAATTGCTATGTGAATAAATATCACTGACTGACAGAAATATTGGAATAAAGTAGGCTAATGAAGGCAACAAATTGTTGCTTACTGGAACCCCCAAAGTCATCCAATTGTTATAATAGGATTTGAAGCAATAGCCTACCCGCGCGTGGTCAACTATTTCAGCACCATTTTGGGCTGCTCTGAGACAAGCATGGGGACTGGTCTTGATAAATCAATGAGATTTTTATTTTCACTGAATCTCCATTTGGGTATTGATTAGCCGACAATTAGGGTGTGGAAATGTTTGGATTATTTTGCTATTAGTAGCCTACTCCCGACTGGTCACATTGTACAGCGCCATGACAGAAACCCTGCGGGTTTGGTTTTTAATTCTTCTTGGAATAGAAACACCATAATATTAATCAAATTAACCTGTTGGGGCTAGGGGGCAGTATTTGCACAGCCGGATAAAAAACGTACCCGAGTTAAACTGGTTACTACTCTTGCCCAGAAATGAGAATATGCATATAATTAGTATATTTGGATAGAAAACACTCTAAAGTTTCTAAAACTGTTTGAATGGTGTCTGTGAGTATAGCATAACTCGTATGGCAGGCCAAAACCTGAGAAGATTCCTTACAGGAAGTGGCCTGTCTGACCATGTTAGCAGGCAATATTAACTAGGGAAATTGTGTCTCTTCTCTTGCGTTTATTGCATGCAGAGTCATGGTATACGCAACAGTTTGGGCCGCCCGGCTCGTTGCGAACTAATTTGCCAGAATTGTACATAATTATGACATAACATTGAAGGTTGTGCAATGTAACAACAATATTTAGACTTAGGGTTGCCAATCGTTTGATAAAATATGGAACGGTTCCGTATTTCACTGAAAGAATAAACATTTTGTTTTCGAAATGATAGTTTCCAGATTTGACCATATTAATGACCAAAGGCTTGTATTTCTGTGTATATTATATTATAATTAAGTCTATGATTTGATAGAGCAGTCTAACTGAGTGCTGGTAGACATCAGCAGGCTCGTAAAAATTCATTCAAATTTTACTGCGTTTGCCAGCATCTAAAAGCAATGCTTGACTCACAGCGCTGTTTATGACTTCAGGCCTATAAACTCCTGAGATTAGGCTGGCAAAACTAAAGTGCCTATTAGAACATCCAATAGTCAAAGGTATATGAAATAGAAGTGGTATAGAAAGAAATAGTCGACGTGTCATAATTCCTATAACTACAACCTAAAACTTCTAAACTGGGAATATTGAAGAACTGGGAATATTGAACCACCAGCTTTCATGTTCTGAGCAAAGAACTTAAACGTCAGCTTTTTTGCATGGCACATAGTGCACTTTTACTTTCTTCTCCAACACTGTGTTTTTGCATAAAATAAACCAAATTGAGCGTGTTTCATTATTTATCCTCTTACATCTAGACGTTCCGCTAGCGGAACACCTGCTCCAATATCCAATGATAGGCGTGGCGCGAAATACAAACTCCTCGAAAATCCGAAAACTTCCATTTTTCAAACATATGACTATTTTACACCATTTTAAAGACAAGACTCTCCTTTATCTAACCACACTGTCCAATTTCAAAAAGGCTTTACAGCGAAAGCAAAACATTAGATTATGTCAGCAGAGTACCCAGCCAGAAATAATCAGACACCATTTTTCAAGCTAGCATATAATGTCACAAAAAACAAAACCACAGCTAAATGCAGCACTAACCTTTGATGATCTTCATCAGATGACACTCCTAGGACATTATGTTATACAATACATGCATGTTTTGTTCAATCAAGTTCATATTTATATCAAAAACCAGCTTTTTACATTAGCATGTGACGTGCAGAACTAGCATTCCCACCGAACACTTCCGGTGAATTTACTAAATTACTCACGATAAACGTTCACAAAAAACCTAATTATTTTAAGAATTATAGATACAGAACTCCTTTATGCAATCGCGGTGTCCGATTTTAAAATAGCTTTTCAGTGAAAGCAAATTTTGCAATATTCTGAGTAGATAGCCAGGTCATCATGGCTAGCTATTTTGACACCCACCAAGTTTGGTACTCACCAAACTCAGATTTACTATAAGAAAAATTAGATTACCTTTGCTGTTCTTCGTCAGAATGCACTCCCAGGACTTCTACTTCAATAACAAATGTTGGTTTGATTCCAAATAATCCATAGTTATATCCAAATAGCGGCGTTTTGTTGTGTGTTCAAGACACTATCTGAAAGGTAAAGAAGGGTGATGCGCCCGGCGCGTTTCGTGACATAAAATTTCAAAATATTCCATTACCGTACTTCGAAGCATGTCAAACGCTGTTTAAAATCAATTTGTATGCGATTTTTTTCGTAAAAAAGCGATAATATTCCAACCGGGAGTCGTTGTTTTCGTTCAAAGACTGAAAATAAAAACATGGAGTCGTCTCGTGCACGCGTGCGCCTGTCTCATTGTTCTCAGATCGACCGCTTACCAAATGCGCTACTGTTTTTCAGCCATGGCCTGCAAAGTTATCATTCAACGTTCTGGCGACTTGTGAGAGCCTATGGGAGCGTTAGTAAATGTCACATTACAGCAGAGATCCCCTGTTTTGGATAGAGATGATCAAGAAGGCCAAGATATGGTCAGAGAGGGCGCTTCCTGTTTGGAATCTTCTCAGGTTTTGGCCTGCCAAATGAGTTCTGTTATACTCACAGACACCATTCAAACAGTTTTAGAAACTTTGGAGTGTTATATGCATATTATATGCAATTATATGCATATTCTAGTTTCTGGGCAGGAATAATACTCAGATTAAATCGGGTACATTTTTTATCCGGCCGTGAAAATACTGCCCCCTATCCATAACAAGTTATTTGAGACAAAATAGATCACATTTACATATTATATTAAGTTAACCCCTGTGCGGCCTCTGTCCCGTAAGCGGGACGAACATCCAGCGAAAAACTCCTATCGACATTAGCATAACGAAATGTAATATATATTTTTTTCAAATATAGGACTGTCTCATATCGTTTTATAGATACACCTCTCCTGAATCGACCCACGTTGTCCGATTTCAAAAAGGCTTTACAGGAAAAGCAAAACATTAGATTATGTTAGAGGAGTACATCGTAAAAGTAGCCACATAGCCATTTTCCGACCAACCACAAGCATCACAAATAACCAAAAAACAGCTAAATGCAGCACTAACCTTTTACAAACTTCATCAGATGACACACCTAGGACATCATGTTACACAATGCATGCATTCTTTTGTTCGATAAAGTTCATATTTATATATAAAAACAGCATTTTACATCGCCGCGTGACGTTGACCTACTATTTTCCCTCAAATGCATCCCGGGAAACAGTGCTACAATTTACTCAATTACTATTCGAAAACATTTTTAAAATGTAATATTGTCATTCTAAGATTTATAGATGAATATCTCTTGAAAGCACCTGTAATACCAGATTTAAAAATAACTTTACTGGGTAATCACACTTTGCAATAAAAGGGGATGCGATACTCAGAAAATTACCTAGTAAATACAGCTCTGCGCCATCTTGGAACAATCGCATATCACATCTAATCTTGTATACTATTGTCAATAATCCCTTACCTTTGGTTGTCTTCATCAGAAAGCACTTCCAGGTATCCCAGGTCCACAACAAATGTATTTTTGTTCGAAAAAGTCCATCCTTTATGTTCCATTATCTTGCTGTTGTTAGCGCGTCTGAAGGCTGATCCAAAACCTTCGTCGGCCGCGGGACAGCCATTTCGAAAAAAAACATTTTTCCCCCATTTAGGTTCGTTCAAACGTTGTATAACATAAATCTTCAGGGCCTGATTCAACAAGAGAGCCAATAAGATTCGAGGGGGACGATTGTATTGTGTTTCAAAAATAGCTCACGGTGTGATTAATAGGCAAAGATGTGAAGTTGAGTCCACAATTCAGAATTCCACTTCCTGTTTCGATCGGTCTCGGGGTTTTGACTGCCATATGAGTGAGTTCTGTTACACTCACAGACATCATTCAAACAGTTTTAGAAACTTTAGTGTGTTTTCTATCCACAAGTATTAATTATATGCATATCCTAGCTTCTAAGTTTGAGTAGTAGGCCGTTTAAAATGGGCACAAATTTTTTTCAAAATGCGCTGTGGCGCCCCCTATCCTAGGGTAACGCCAAGAGGTTAAAATAAGTTTTCATTGTTCATTCTGTCACGTCCTGACCATAGTAAGATGTTATTTTCTATGGTAGAGTAGGTCAGGGCATGACAGGGGTGTATTTCTATGTTTTCTATTTCTATGTTCATGTTCTAGCTTTGTATTTCTATGTTGGTTTTGTTTGGGATGATCTCCAATTAGAGGTAGCTGGTCCTCATTGTCTCTAATTGGAGATCATACTTAAGTAGGGGTTTTTCCACCTGGGTTTGTGGGAGATTATCTTTGAGTCAGTGTATGTTTCACCTCTGCATCACGGTTTGTTGTCATTTCAGTTTATTTATGTATTGCATAGTTTCACAGTGTAAATAAAATGTGGAACGACACACACGCTGCACTTTGGTCCGCTCCTCCTTTCGACAACCGTGACACATTCACTATTGTTGTAATTGTCATTATTACAAATATATATTTAGAAATAATATTATAATAATAGATAAATAAAATAGGCAGATGTATCGGCTTTTTTTGGTCCTCCAATGATCGGTACCAGTATCGATCGGCGTTGAAAAATCATAATCGGTCTACCACTAGTATGTACGTAAGGTCAACTGTGGGGACGACGTCATCGGTGCACTTATTGATGAAGCCAATGACTGATGTGGTGTACTCCTCAATGCCATCGGAGGAATCCCAGAACATATTCCAGTCTGTGCTTGCAAAACAGTCCTGTAGCTTAGCATCTGCTTCATCTGACAACTTTTTTATTGATCTAGTCACTTGTGCTTTCTGATAACATTTTTGCTTGTAAGCAGGGATCAGGAGGATAAAATTATGGTCAGATTTGGCAAATGGAGGGCGAGGGAGAGCTTTGTATGCATCTCTGTGTGTGGAGCAAAGGTGGTCTAGAGTTTTTTCCCTCTGGTTGCACATTTAACCTGTTGGGGATAGGGGGCAGTATTTGCACGTTCCGGATAAAAAACGTACACAATTTAATCTGGTTACTACTCCTGCCCAGTAACTAGAATATGCATATAATTATTGGCTTTGGATAGAAAACACCCTAAAGTTTCTAAAACTGTTTGAATGGTGTCTGTGAGTATAACAGAACTCATATGGCAGGCAAAAACCTGAGAAGATTCCTTACAGGAAGTGGCCTGTCTGACCATTTCTTGCCCTCCTTGATCATCTCTATCCAAAACAGGGGATCTCTGCTGTTACGTGACACTGTGGGGATGGTATCCTCGGGGTGATGAGAGGTGTTGGCTTTGTGCCATACAAAGCGTTTTTCTTGATGGCCAAAAAGCTCAATTTTGGTCTCATCTGATCAGAGTACCTTCTTTCATGTGTTTGGGGAGTCTCCCACATGCCTTTTGGCAAACACCAAATGTGTTTTCTTATTTTTTTTCTTTAAAACCTCTTGAGACTCTCATCCCGTTAGCGGGATCATTTTCCAGCGAAAAACTCCTAGCGACATTAGCATAACGAAATTCAATATATATTTTTTTCAAATATAGGACTGTCTCATATCGTTTTATAGATACACCTCTCTTGAATCGACCCTCGTTGTCCGATTTCAAAAAGGTTTTACAGGAAAAGCACAATATTAGATTATGTTAGAGGAGTACATGGTAAAAGTAGCATCATATGAATTTTCCGACCAAGCACATGCATCACATATAACCAAAAAACAGCTAAATGCAGCACTAACCTTTTACAAACTTCATCAGATGACACACCTAGGACATCATGTTACATACAGCATGCAATCTTTTGTTCAATAAAGGTCATATTTCTATATAAAAACAGCATTTTACATCGGCACCTGACGTTGACTAACTATTTTCCCATAAAATGCGTCCCGGGAAACAGTGCTACAATTTTATAAATTACTATTCGAAAATGTTTATTTTTTTTTATATTGTCAATCTAAGATTTATAGATGAATATCTCTTGAAAACACCCGTCATAACAGATTTTAAATTAACTTTACAGGGTAATCACACTTTGAGATAAAAGGGGATGCGATACTCAGAAAATGAGCTAGAAAGCCTAGCTCGTCGCCATCTTGGAACAATCGCACATCACATCTGATCTTGTATAATATTGCCAATAATCCCTCACCTTTAGTTGTCTTCATCAGAAAGCACTTCCAGGAATCCCAGGTCCACGACAAATGTATTTTCGGTCGAAAAAGTCCATCCTTTATGTTCCATTAGCTTGCTGTTGTTAGCGCGTCCTAAGGCTGTAACCAAATGTTGATCCGTGCGCGGCACTTGGCTAACGAAAAATGACTTTTTTCCCTCCGTTAGGTTCGTTCAAACATGTCAAACGTTGTATAACATTAATCTTCAGGGCCTGTTTCAACAAGAGAGCCAATAAGATTCGAGTGGGACGATTTCATTGTGTTTCAAAACGTTTCCAAAGGTGGGCGCAGACACGGCCGCCGACGTCACAATGCTGATGGCCCTCCTACTGTGACCAATTGCCACATCGTCTCCTACACTGAGTTTCGACAGTAGAAGCCTCAAAACACTTTGTAAAGACTGGGGACATCTAGTGGATGCACTGGAAATTGCTCAATTATCATTTTTTCACGTTGTGAATTACAGGGAAGGCTGTGAAGTCGAGTCCACAATTCAGAATCCCACTTCCTGGTTCAATCGGTCTCGGGGTTTTGACTGCTATACGAGTTCTGTTATACTCACAGACACCATTCAAACAGTTTTATAAACTTTAGGGTGTTTTCTATCCATATAAAATAAGTATATGCATGTCCTAGCTTCTGAGTTTGATTAGTAGGCCGTTGAAAATGGGAACGAATTTTTTCCAAAATGCGCTGTGGCGCCCCCAGTGGTAGGATATACGCAAGAGGTTAACCTGTTAGGGTATAGGGGGCAGTATTTTCACGGCTGGATAAAAAAATGTACCCGATTTAATCTGGTTACTAATCCTACCCAGTAACTACAATATGCATATACTTATTATATATGGATAGAAAACACCCTAAAGTTTCTAAAACTGTTTGAATGGTGTCTGTGAGTATAACAGAACTCATTTGGCAGGCAAAACCCTGAGACAGATTCTGACAGGAAGTGGATACCTGATGTGTTGAATTGACTTTAAGCCTATACCATTGATAAACAAAGGGGGTGAGGAATGTTTTGGCACTTCCTATTGCTTCCACAAGATGTCCCCAGCCTTTACAAAGTGTTTTGAGTCTTCTACAGTGAGATCTGACTGAAGAAGAGCCTTGGAACGTGATGGCCCATTAGACACCTGGCGTGCGAGTTGATGGTGGGTACTCTCATTCCGAAACGTTTTAAAAGAGAACCCAATGGTCCGCCTTGAATTTTATTCATGTTCTGGTTAAAAAAGGCCCTAATGATTTATGCGATACAACGTTTGACATGTTTGAACGAACGTAAATATATTTTTTCCGTTCTTGAAGTGAAGTGAAGTCCGGCTGGCTTAGATCATGTGCTACAACACGGAGGTTTTTGGACATAAATGATGAGCTTTTTTGAACAAAACTACATTCGTTATGGACCTTGGATTCTTTGGAAGTGACATCTGATGAAGAGAATCAAAGGTAATGGATTATTTACATAGTATTTTCGATTTTAGATCTCTCCAACATGGCGGTTAGTCTGTATCGCAATGCGTATTTTTCTGGCGCAGTGCTCAGATTATTGCAAAGTGTGATTTCCCAGTAAGGTTAATTTTAAATCTGGCAAGTCCATTGCGTTCAAGAGATGTAAATCTATAATTCTTTGAATGACAATATAATATTTTACCAATGTTTTCTAATATTAATTAATTATTTTGTTGTCATGACTTGACTGCCGGTATTGGAGGGAAACGATTTCCTGAACATCAACGCCATAGTAAAACGCTGTTTTTAGATATAAATATGAACTTGATAGAACTAAAAATGCATGCATTGTCTAACATAATGTCCTAGGAGTGTCATCTGATGGAGATTGTAAAAGGTTAGTGCATAATTTTAGCTGATTTTATGGTTTTGGTGACACCTGTCTTTGAATCGACAATGCATTACACACAGCTATTATCAATGTACTCTCCTAACATAACCTAACTTTATGCTTTCCCCGTAAAACCTTTTTGAAATCGGACAATGTGGTTAGATTAAGAAGATGTTTATCTTTCAAAGGCTGTAAGTTAGTTGTATGTTTGAGAAATTTGAATTTTGACATTTATTTGGTTTCAAATTTGCCGCTCTTGAAATGCATCTGCTGTTGATAGGGTGCGCCACGGGTGGCACGCTAACGTCCCACATAGCCCCAAGAAGTTTAAGCAATGGCTTTTTTCTGGCCACTCTTCCGTAAAACCCAGCTCTGCAGAGTGTACGGCTTCAAGTGGTTGTCACGCTCTTCTTCATCATCCGATGATATAGCGAAATCGTCGACTGATAGTGTGGACCAATACGCAGTAGAGTTGACGTTCATTTTCTTAATTTATTAAAGAAACGTTGAACACGAAAAAACAAGAAAACAATAAGCACGACAAATGACAGTTTTGCAGGCTCACAACAACACGCAATGCAAAAACAATCTCCCACAAATACAAGACAAACACACCCAACTAATATAGGACTTCCAATCAAAGGCAACACCAAACAGCTGCCTTCAATTGGAAGTCCACCCCAATTAACTCAACATAGAAACACACTCACTAGAGTACACATAGAAATACATAAACATAGACCATAACTCAAAACCCGGAAATAATAAATCAAACACCCTCCTAACTAACACACCACCCTGAACCACATAAAACAAATACCCTCTGCCACGTCCTGACCAAACTACAATAACAATTAACCCTTATACTGGCCAGGACGTGACAGTGGTCCTATGGACAGATACTCCAATCTCCTCTGTGGAGCTTTGCAGCTGCTTCAGGGTTATCTTTGGTCTCTTTGTTGCCTCTCTGATTAATGCCCTCCTTGCCTGGTCTGTGAGTTTTGGTGGGCGGACCTCTCTTGGCAGGTTTGTTGTGGTTCCAACATTTTAATAATGGATTTAATGGTGCTCCGTGGGATGTTCAAAATTTCTGGTATTTGTTTATAAACCAACCCTGATCTGTACTCCACAACTTTGTCCCTGACCTGTTTGGAGAGCTCCTTGGTCTTCATGGTGCTGCTTGCTTGGTGGTGCCCCTTGCGTAGTGGTGTTGCAGACTCTAGGACCTTTCAGAACAAGTGTATATATACACTGAGATCATGTGCCACTTAGATTGCACACAGGTGGACTTTAATTAACTAATTATGTGACTTATGAAGGTAATTGGTTGCACCATATCTTATTTAGGGGCTTCATAGCAAAGGGGTGAATACATATGCATGCACCATATGCACATGTCCCAATTTAGATACTTTTAAGTGTATTTAATATACTTATGTTAATAAAATACAAATTAAATTGACATCAAATGCATTAGATGTATTAACAATTTTTCAATTTAGATCATTTTAAATCTACTTCAAATATGTTAGTAAAGTATGATTTAACTGCTATATATTTAAATATACATTTTCCCCGCTTGGTGTGTATGAGAAAGAGGATTTGGGGATTTCTTTCGTTATTGTTTTCATATACAGTGTATAATGGTCCGGACAATCTATATACCAAAAATGATGTATTCACATGACTTGATTTGTGAAATGTGTAAAAAAAAAACTGTATCCCCATGTGTCCAAAGACTAAATATTGTACGATACAGAAACAGATGTAGTTCACAAATGACAATGAGTGAATCATATATTTGTCATATTTGGGCTTAGAACAGGTCCAATAACCATAATATATGCTTTTAAACAATTTAATTCACATGCTGAAGTAATGTTTTTGTCAAATTTACTTAAAATCCCACTTTGATGGACGCTGAAGAATGATAAATAATGACAATCTTATAATTTCAATGTGGCCTGTGCAGGGCAGAATTAAGAATTCATAGACACAGGGGTTTTGGTTTTTTCATAGGCCCATTAATAGGCATTTATACCAAACATAATTGGTTCAGTGGTGCATTTTGATATTGTACAGTACATGGATGTGACTGGGTTAACATATTTGGCATCCTATTTATAAGGCTAATGGTAACTACTTCTAAACTTCCAAAGATCCAATCAGCCATTGACAAATGATAGCATACCTAACTTCACATTGAAATGATGGATTACATTGGGCTAATCAGATGTCAATGTAGCCTAAATAAACCCCACCCAACCTAAATCCACATTTACTTTCACATACATCTTGTGTAAGGAAAGTTAGAGGTGTTACTTTCAACTATTCAATGTTTTTTAGGTAGTCTACGCAAATGAGTATTGAAGCTGATCGACGTGTAGATGTGTTGACATGATAGCTCAGCTGAATCGAACACAGCAGGTTTCCAAAGCTAAGCAGAGTGTATTGAGGTAGGCATTTGAATGGTAGACTTGTTCTCATTGAAGTGCATTACCCCTCATGTACCAGTAGGAGTCATTTTTCTTCAATATACCTCATTATTTAGGTTGATGGCATGACCTTATAACAATGACGTTGATTCAAACATACCATTTTACTATTAACATTGAAACAAGGTCAAACAACATATGTCAAATCAACATGGAATTTAACGCAATTTCAACATATACATAGTTCGGTCCAGCTTTAAATGCCATTCCGTTTATAAAGGATTCATAATGCCTTCATAAGCACTACATTAATGTCTTACAAAGCATCTATAACCTTATGTCATGCTTTATAAAGGGTTCATAAATGTGGCATAACTGTATTGTATGTACATAAAAAAATAAAAAAAATGCATGAAATGTAATGTATGCATTCACTACTGTAAGTCGCTCTGGATAAGAGTGTCTGCTAAATGACTAAAATGTAAATGTAAAAATAATCACCTATGTCGAATATGATATAAACGTGCTGATGGATGGCACATGCTCTAAAGTGATGTCATGTTAGTCACAGTATACCTAATCTCTGAAGTGAGACACCTTCGGTCATTCGTAACACTTCCACAAAGACTCTATATATTGTTTTATTTATTTAACCTTTACTTAACTAGGTATGCCAGTTAAGAACAAATTCTTATTTACAATACCGGACGACGCTGGGCCAATGTGATTCAGCCTGGATTTGAACCAAGGACTGTAGTGACCCCTCTTGCACTGAGATGCAGTGCCTAAGACCGCTGTGCCGCTCGAGTTGCATGACACTATATTGCATGACACTGTACTTACTTTAAAGTCAGACCCATTTGGTCATTTATAACACATACATAAATTCTTAATGATGTAAACACAAATGTATTAACACTTAAGGAATTATCAGTAACAGCTAAAATAAATAAACATTAAATACATGTTTAAACCATTTCCTTTATTTGTATTTATTTTTTAAACAATACACACACATTAAGTTTCAAAAAGGCCAGCAAAGCAATTCAATTTTAACTACTACAAACTTTTAAAATTACAATAAATAAAGGTTAACTTGTTTTTCACAGTCCAGTTGCAGCAAAAGTGGGTATTGTCACATCCTGGCCAGTATATAAGGTTAATTGTTTTGTAGTTTGGTAAGGGCGTGACAGAGGGTATTTGTTTTATGTGGTGGTGTGTTTTGTTAAAAGGGTGTTTGTTTTAGTAATTCCGGGTGTTGGTTTATGTTTAGGTATTTCTATGGGGAGTCTAGTGAATGTATGTCTATGTTTGGTTAATTGGGGTTGGGACTCTCAGTTGAAGGCAGGTGTTGTCTATCTGCCTTTGATTGAGAGTCTCATATAGTAGGGTGTGTTTGTGGTTGGGATTTGTGGGTGATTGTGCTGTGTTGAGCTTTGCTTTGCAGACTGTCAGTGTATCGTTCGTTTTCTTGTTTGTTGTTTTTGTATTCGTGTTGAATTTCATTAAATGTTCAAGATGAACTCTATCGACTCTGCTGCGTATTGGTCTACCTTTTCCGATGATGATTTCGTTATATCGTCTGAAGACGAAGATATTCGTGACAGGTATTTGATTTGCAAGCTCAACACATGTGCGCTTATTGCACTACAGAAACACGCAAAAACTTAAGCAAGAAAACAGAATTTGCATGACGGCACTTTAGAGTGTGTATTATCCTGCAACACAGAATTTTTGAGAAAGTTGGGGTAAGGTCATATATTGGCTATGCATGCAAGAGGGAAAGAGGTTGGGCCATCCTAAAAATGTTTTAGCGTAATATAATATCTACAATATATCAGACACTTTTATCCAAAGCGAATTAGTCATGCATGCATACATTTTTACCAATGGGTGGTCCTGGGAATAGAACTCACTTTCCTGGCATTGTAATCCTCTACCAAGATGCATGACAAGGTTTGTGAAGCCTCAATTGAATATGATTTATAAAGCCTTTATTAAGCAGTGCTTATGCCACCCTTTATAAAACATAGTTTTATATCATATTTGACATAGTGGGTTATATCACACAGTTAACCCACATTTATGAACTTTTTATAGAGCATGACAAACATTTACAGATGATTTGTGACACATGTAGTATTTATGAAGGCTTTATAAGGCCTTTATAAGATGCAGGTCATTTAAAGCGGGACCCATAGTTCTGATGAATATGTTGAAATTGGATTGATCTAACAAACTTTTAGTCAGATTAAGTCGATGTATTTCAGTTTTACCCTAATTTAAATGTTTACATCGCTGGTTGAAATGAGATGAAAACAGTTCTGGTTGATGACTTTTTTTCAAATGTTATGTATTTTCCACGTTGATTCCATGTCACAATAGAGTGACAAATTACGCTGAAACAACTTGATTTAACCAGTGTGTGCCTAGTGGGAAATTAGTAATAATTCTAATTACCATTATCAAACTATTTCATCATAAGGCCTCTTTTCTTTACATATATACCCATCACATCATCTCATTCATTCCCTCTAGCAGTTTCATCATCATGAACTACTATTGTGTCAATTTGTCACATAGTGAATGTATGGTGTTAAATTATTTAAAAATAATCTTCACCTATATCTCCTCCCTCCCTCCTTATCGTGGCCTCTTATCATTTTCAGCACTCATGCTGGAGAACCTTTGAAATATAAATCGGGCCTCATTACCTCCAGTATTACAGTCCCCATGGTGATAAGAAGCAAATCGAGAATATCCCTGAGAGGTAATATCTTCCAAAATTTCTGAAGAAAAAATCCAAGACACCATGAGATGGGAGTGAGCTCCTTAGAAGGAGAAAAAGGACAGAGGTAGGGGCCATGACAGGTTTTGCAGACACAAGGACTGTGTAAAAGGAGCGGACAGGTAGGCACACAGTGTTTTTGGGAAGCAAGTGAACATGGCAACCAGCCCTCCCTCCTGTTCTAGAAATAATATGGAGATGAGGGTGGTTGAGTGTGTCACTGTTGGCAGGGCTTGGGAATAGAGTTTTACTTTCTTCTCTATATGTTTAAGACAGTTTATGCATTTGTTTTGATTGGCATTGCAGCTGTTCCAAGGCTAATTATCTGTTGCTTTACAGCACAGCTTCTGGCATGACGTGTATTCTCTGTTCCCTCAGAGCCGTCACCTTGAAACATTGACGTATCATTGCTATTCAAGGAAACACTAAAGTGTGTGTAAATGTGAAAGGAATGTAGGATAATATAACACAGTAGATCTGGTAAAAGATAAGAAAAAAACAACCATTTTTTTGTACCATCTTTGAAAAGCAAGAGAAAGGCCATAATGTATTATTCCAGCCCAAATGCAATTTACATTTTGGCCACTAGGAAGCAGCAGTGTATGTGCAACGTTTTAGACTGATCCAATGAACCATATGTTAAAAATGTTGTATCAAGACTGCCCAAATGTTCTTAACTTGTTTATTAATAACTTTTCATGTTCAAAACTGTGCACTCTCCTCAAACAATAGCATGGTATTCTTTCACTGTAATAGCTACTCTAAATTGGACAGTGCAGTAAGATGAACAAGAATTTAAGCTTTCTGCTAATATCAGTCTATGTTTTGGGTACCTTACAACCTCATGCTAATCGCTTTAGCCTACGTTAGCTCAACCGTCCCATGGAAGGACCACCGATCTTGATGTGCTCAGATTTCTAAAGTATGTATGAAGACCACCTGTTGCAGATACTAAATGATTCACCAGATGTCTCAATTGGGTCAGCTCCCATTTAGTTTGCTTATGTCGAGAATCTAGTCAAAATTATGGTCTGCTTTGATCCTAAATGTCATTTAGGTTGACTGAGATCATGGTTAATTCCCTTTAGTTTAAATTCGAAGCACCTCCTATATATAGTAATTAATACAGCAGCACAACTCGACTGAAAGCGCTGCCTGATGAAGGAATGCTTATATTTCTTCTAAATATGCCAGCTTGACAAAACCTGTAGCTCCTATCAGCACATTAGATAATTACTGAATATTTACCACGAGGAACACATCCGCACCTCCGTCAGTGATCCATGTCTGATAATAAAAATAAGACAATGTCAAAATAAGCGTAAAACATGATGCTTTGCTACCTTACATGGACATTGGTTTTGAAATGCTACCTTACAGCATTCATGAGAAAAAAAAGAATGGAGACAAGTCAATAAGACATAAGATCACAGATATCAATAGGGTCCTCAGGGCTGCTGAGTAGTCGAGGAAAAGTAGATGAATAAACTGAAAAGTGCATCACATTGTTAGAACGTACCGCTGCTCAAGGACTAAATAAACTCATAGCAGGAAAACAGAGTTGTACTGGGGCCAACTCAGTCTAGTACTTAACAACATATCTGGTTTTCAAGCCATGGAGTGGAGGCTCACAAAAGCTTATTTTTCGAAGGGAATAGGGACCAGGGAAGTCCAAGAGCAATTTTTTTCTGCATGGTGGTTCATGGATGTGGATGACGACACAGTGGTCTGACATTTACCCAGTGTAGGCCAACCTCAGTTCTGGTTATGTATCCCTCCATATCTCCTGGGGCCTCAATCACTCTTAGATCTATTTACATAACCTTAACTTATTTGATATTACTGCTAGGGGGCATTATTATGTAGTGATCTGTCAATCATTTTACGCTTATTAATATACCCTTTCAGGTCAAGTCAAATGTTACATTTCTCAATCAAAACCTAACCCTAACCCAAAACCTAACCATATGAGGGTGGTGGCCTCAAGGCACAAGATTAATTCAAGTATGTTGAGAGGGTAAAGGAGATACCCAAGTCTTTTTACATGTTCTGTTGACCTGAACATTCCAAATGTATCTGACGCATAGCTGCAAATCTACGCTTTCCAATGATGTATGAATAAAGGATATACGTGAGCAATAAGTTCTTGTATACTGACATTGTTTATCGTAGTGTAAAATCATCAAAAATGTATGGGATGGAGGGATAAAATAAATATTGATAAGACACAGAAAGGTACAATTGCTGCAATGCTATCAACATTTTTACAAGTGTAGGGACATAGATCTTAAAACAAATCACTATGAAACATCATCACACCAGATGAAAACAACCACCCCCCCTGGCTCATGAACTATATGTCAAATTATATTGATTTCACTTGGCATACTTTGATATACTGTCAATGAGTTAATAGGACTGGCTTGGAAATTGTTTGATTCCTTAGGTGAGATTCCAAGGTCCTTTCTGGCAGTCATTTCCATGAAATTATTATTAGAAGTAATTTCCATTTTTAGAATGATTTTCAAACTCTGGTCCAAAAAGAGCCGCAGTGAAACTCAGATCCATTTATCTAAATTGCTTTAGATTGGGTATAGTGTCAGAGGAAATAATTCCATGGAAGAATTTCAATACTGAAATTGAAGGGTGCACTTAATAGAGATCTCCAGTAAAACATATCTATCCCAGTGGTCCTTCTGATGAATTTGTCCACTTCACTGGATTGGTTTACTGAAGAGCCCATTTATTTAAAAACACCTCCCATGTCACAAATCCATTATATAATTTTGTATGGCCATCACTAGAGTTCAGGAAGCCTATCATCTTAGTTTACTGGTAGTAAAATGATTATCTCACCTACTAATGTCTAAAACCTAAATAATAGTTCATCCAGCACTACCACCAGCACCACAATGCTCTGGTTAAACAAGGGTATCAAAGTGCACAATGGAAGCAAGATCCTGACTCTATTGGTAATCTGTGGCTTAACAGCGGAACTGTCTCTGAGTTTATTCCATAAAAAGTGATACAAGTTCCAGCCACTTTGAGCAATTCTCCCACAAATCTCCACATTCCTAGAGGGCGACATGTTAATATGGATTCCATCCCCCCAAGTGTACATGCCTCTTTTCGCAGAATGACCATCATATATTGCTCCAACCATTCAGCCATATCACAATAAAATTACTAGTGCCCTTTATGATCCACTAATGAACGATTAATTAGATATGACATTGCTTTATATACCAGCAATTCATGAATTTAAATGTTGGGCCTGATCTAATTTATGGTGCGTAACATCATATGAATTTCATGAAGTGAAAGTCTTAACTTAACCCTCTTGCATGAAATAGAGCACAAGCCTTTAATCCAGATAGAGCTGAAGCCTTCCAAATAAGTCAATCATGACCTCAGAGGTTAATATCATTTAGCTCCACAATATAAACCCACTGGTCTATGTGTCTGTATTATGCATTACTGCTGTTAGTTAATTAACCCGAGCTCTAATAAGAATGGCTCTTAAAAGAATGCCTTCTGTGACTTGTTGTTGATGCTCTATTGTGCTGCTACAAATTGAGACACATCATCCAGGACCTTTTGAAACAATCATTGTTTAGTCATTTTAATTTAAAATATGTACATAAAGGCAACAGCAATTCACTCAATCTACTATTATTGTATCTCATCATATGGAAACCAAGAAATTATTAGGGAATGGGTACAGTATGTAACACCATTTGGGTCTTTGCGTGTCAAAAAATATACACGTCCAACACTTGACCCATCAAACAATGCAATTTGACGCGACAAATAAGCTTTTAATTTAACATGTGGTCCAAACTCCAGTCCTTGAGTATCCCCAACAGTACACATAATTTTTGTATTTGTATTTCACCCCTTTTTCTCCCCAATTTTGTGATCTCCAATTACGATTTTGTCTCATTGCTGAAAATCCCCAACGGGCTCGGGAGAGGCGAAGGTCGAGTCATGCATCCTCTGAAACTTGACCCACGAAACCGGGCTTCTTAACACCTGCCCGCTTAACCCGGAAGTGTACCAATGTGTTGGAGGAAAAACCGGTCAACTGACACAAGTCAGCCTACAGGCGCCCGGCCCGCCACAAGGAGTCGCTAGAGCGCGATGAGCCAAGTAAAGTACACTCAGCCAAACCCTCCCCTAACCCGGATGACGTTGGGCCAATTGTGCACCGCCCTAGGGGACTCCTGGTCATGGCCGTTTGTGACGCAGCCTGGGATCAAACCCGGGTCTGTATTGACACCTTAGTTTTATTGTAGCCCCAAACAAGCACACCTGATGCAACTTGTCAACTAATCATCAGACCCTCAATGAGTTGAATCAGGTATGTTTGTCCGGGACTACAACAAAAATGTGTGCTGTTGTGGGTACTGAAAGACTGGAGTTTAAAACCACTGCTGAAGGCCTAAGACTGTGTTGGTGTGGCATGCCATTATCAGCTGAACAATGGGTTCACATGGCTAATATCCTGAAAATAAAAGAACTTGGGAAGCTTACGACTGAACAAAAAGGTCATGTTCATTTGAGAATACAGAAATACAGAGACATTAGAGACAGATTGCCTTCCCCTCTTTATTTCAGGGTTGTGATCTGTGATTATTCAACATTGACATTAGTTCATCTTGAATAATAGTTTTAAGATAACAATTAAAACAAGATTAAAGACTTTCTAAGTGTACAAGTAAGCTAACACATATGTAAAGTTAGACATCTTAGTAACAAGTAGGCTTATATTATTAAAGCATTCTTTCAGGTGAACAAAAAAATTATATTCCAGAGGTGGCAAACCTCGCTCCACTGATCTCTAATCTAATGGGTGAACATACTTCTGTTCCAGCCCAGCAATAGCACAATTGCTTATCAACGAATTACAGTTGAAGTCGGAAGTTTACATACACTTAGGTTGGAGTCATTAAAACTTGTTTTTCAACTACTCCACAAATTTCTTGTTAACAAACTATAGTTTTGTCAAGTCGGTTAGGACATCTACTTTGTGCATGACAAAAGTAATTTTTCCAACATTTGTTTACAGACAGATTATTTCACCTATTATTCACTGTTGACTGTGCCTTTAAACAGCTTGGAAAATTCCAGAAAATTATGCCACGGCTTTAGAAGCTTCTGATAGGCTAATTGAGTCAATTGGAGGTGTACCTGTGGATGTATTTCAAGGCCTACCTTCAAACTCAGTGCCTCTTTCCTTGACATCATGGGAATATCAAAATAAATTAGCAAAGACCTCAAAAAAAATGTGTGGACCTCCACAAGTCTGATTCATCCTTGGGAGGAATTTCCAAACGCCTGAAGGTACCACGTTCATCTGTACAAACAATAGGATGCAAGTATAAACACCATGGAACCATGCAACCGTCATACCGCTCAAGAAGGAGACGCGTTCTGTCTCCTAGAGATGAACGTACTTTGGTGCGAAAAGTGCAGATCAATCCCAGAACAACAGCAAAGGTCCCTGTGAAGATGCTGGAGAAAATGGGTACAAAAGTATCTATATCCACAGTAAAACAAGTCCTATATTGACATAACCTGAATGGCCGCTCAGCAAGGAAGAAGCCACTGCTCCAAAACCGCCATAAAAAAGCCATACTACGGTTTGCAACTGCACATGGGGACAAAGATCATACTTTTTGGAGAAATGTCCTCTGGTCTGATGAAACAAAAATATAACTTTTTGGCCATAATGACCATTGTTATGTTTGGAGGAAAAGGGGGGAGGTTTGCAAGCCGAAGAACACCACCCCAACCGTGAAGCATGGGGGTGGTAGCGTCATGTTGTGGGGGTGCTTTGCTGCACTTCACAAAATAGATGGCACATGAGGCAGGAAAATGATGTGGATATATTGAAGCAACGTCTCAAGACATCAGTCAGGAAGTCAAAACTTGGTCGCAAATGGGTCTTCCAAATGAAGATTGACCCCAAGCATACTTCCAAAGTTGTGGCAAAATGGCTTAAGGACAACAAAGTCAAGGTATTGGAGTGGCCATCACAAAGCCCTGACTTCAATCCCATAGAAAATGTGTGTGCAGAACTGAAAATGTGTGTGCGAACAAGGACCTACAAACCTGACTCACTTACACCAGCTCTGTCAGGAGGAATGGGCCAGAATTCACCAAAGTTATTGTGGGAAGCTTGTGTGTTCATATATGTTCATACCCCTCTCTCACTTCGTTCACCATTATTGTATCAAACACATCTGACTTAGCTCCTCAGGTTTCCCGCCCTGTCTCACATGCCCAGCCCATCAGACAGGCTAATACCAAAGCCTCTTTCAGATAATAATAAATGTAACATAGATGATATTAATAATTATATAATTAGCAATAATACTATAGATACTCGCTGCTACTACTATAGGCAGAAAGGATAAGAGATAGTGGTTAAACAAATACCGTTTTATAAAGATTAATTTGAAGGATGCAGTGAGGGGTACAGTGAATAGCGGCAAAATGCAACAATCAAATTCTGGTACGGTGTGCAAAAAGAACTCACGCTGTAAGGGTCGTTATTCATATTTAGGCGTCAAAAGGTTCATTTGACAAAAAAGTAAATCAGTTGAAATTGGATGTATTAGACTTCAGAATTGCACAGGAGGAATACTTATTTCACTTTACAATGAAATGAAATGAAATTAAATTCGGTATCAGTCTACTCAGTACCCAAGTACTTTTTTCCCAAAGTATTCCTCAGCATTATCGGACTCCAAAACATTCACACTGTATTGTTTTTTCTTATGGAATAGTGTTCAATACACATAGTAGGTTGACTGGTACACATTTCACAGTGGTTTCAGAGTTCTGCAATATTTGACTCACCACCTGGATTCGGTCTTATGTAGCAAAATTTGAAAGTGTTTTTTACATTTTATAAAAGTAGAGCCTCAGAGCTACAAAATGGTATGTCATACACTGCATTTGATAGTTGATAAACTTGTAAACTCACTTTTGAGAAAATCGCCTTTGAATGTTTTGCTATCTAGTGAAGAGCTCTTCTTTGTTCACACCCTCACCCTAAACTTTAGCCCCACCCATCTCATTTCGCTCTCGAAGCGCACAGTTGACACTCTGGCTGATGATTTGTTTACCTCTGGATAACATGAAACTGCCTAACCAGCTCTGCTGGCAACAATTTCATTCCGCTTTTTTGCAGTCGTTTACTGACACCGGCCATATTCAACGGGTGTTGTACACACATCACGTAACGTTAGCCAGCCAGCCAACGTTAGCTAGTTAAACAATAAACAGTGCCAACAATTCGACAGTGCTGGGAGCTAACCAACCATGTTCAATGTTTAGCTAGCTAACATTAGGCTCTAACTAGAACAGCACACGGCTCTGGGAAATGAATAATATCGTCAGCCAGGGAGCCAGCCAGCTAACGTTAGCTAGCTAGCTAACAATACACTTTAGCTTAAGACATAGAGCTTGCTAGGTAAACAATGTTCCTAGCTAGGTAAACAAAGTGTAAGTTCACACACGTCGCATAACGTTAGCTAACGAGTCAGCCAGCGAACATTAGCTAGTCAAACAACAATGAACAGTGCCAACAATGCCACAGTGCTGGGAACTAACCAACAATGTTCAATGTTAGCTAGCTAACATTAGGCTCTAACTAGAACAGCAAACATGTCTGGGAAAGGAATAATAGCATCAGCTAGGGAGCCAGCCAGCTAACGTTAGCTTGAAATGAAAACACTGTCAAAATTAGAAAATGTGTAATATCTGAAAATGTAACGTTAGCTAGCTAACTCTAAACTATCTTACCTGTATACATCATTGTGCATGGACGCGTCTCCATGTCAGGAATGCCATGTCTCGGTTGCCCTTAGTTTGAAGATGAAATCCGGAGATAGGTGTTTCCTCCATCTGTTTAGCTATCATACTCTAATTCCACTGATTTCAAAACTTGATCCTCCAGAAAATGGAGAGCCACACTTATGCACTCCACTACACAATACATAAAAAAGCAGCATTCAACAGGATTAACAACACAGACTGACGAGCTTCTATTGCAGACCAATCCGAACTCCTCTCTTGGCATGTCCAGCCCACTCAATATCTCAGCAAATCATGGCTAGTGGGAAGGTTGCTGTTTTTTCTGTGGTTTAACCAACAAGGCTCATAATTTAACAATTGTATTTATATTTACAGATGGCATACGAGTTTGTTATTAAGGCACATAAAAATGTACATGTTTAAGTTGTGACTTGCAACAAATGCCTAGTTTCCTGATTCAGGTCACAGGTATGTTCTGTGGGTGTCACTGAGTAGACCCCCATGCCATTGATCCACAATCCATAGTTAAGGCTGTACAGTGAAATAAGTATGACCCCAATGAAAATCTTTAGTCTAATTCATCCATACTGTGATTTCAACACATTTCTCTCAAATATAAAATTATTGACTTTTGTTTAACCTCTATGGGCTAGGTGGGAAGCTTGCGTCCCACCTACTCAACAGCCAGTGGAATCCTGTGGCGCGATTTTCAAATACCTTAGAAATGCTATTACTTCAATTTCTCAAACATATGACTATTTTACACCATTTTAAAGACAAGACTCTCGTTAATCTAACCACACTGTCCGATTTCAAAAAGGCTTTACAACGAAAGCAAAACATTAGATTATGTCAGCAGAGTACCCAGCCAGAAATAATCAGACACCCATTTTTCAAGCTAGCATATAATGTCACAAAAACCAAAACCACAGCTAAATGCAGCACTAACCTTTGATGATCTTCATCAGATGACACACCTAGGACATTATGTTACACAATACATGCATGTTTTGTTCAATCAAGTTCATATTTATATAAAAAAAACAGCTTTTTACATTAGCATGTGACTAGCATGTGACTAGCATTTCCTCCGAACACTTCCGGTGAATTTACTAAATTACTCACGATAAACGTTCACAAAAAACATAACAATTATTTTAAGAATTATAGATACAGAACTCCTTTATGCAATCGCTATGTCCGATTTTAAAATAGCTTTTCGGCAAAAGCACATTTTGTAATATTCTGAGTAGATAGCCCGGCATCACAGGCTAGCTATTTTGACACCCACCAAGTGTGTCACTCACCAAACTAAGATTTACTATAAGAAAAATTGGATTACCTTTGCTGTTCTTCGTCAGAATGCACTCCCAGGACTTCTACTTCAATAACAAATGTTGGTTTGGTTCCAAATAATCCATAGTTATATCCAAATTGCGGCATTTTGTTCGTGCGTTCAAGACACTATCCGAAGGGTAAAGAAGGGTGACGTGCCCGACACGTTTCGTGACAAAACATTTCAAAATATTCCATTACCGTACTTCGAAGCATGTCAAACGCTGTTTAAAATGAATTTTTATGCGATTTTTCGCGTAAAAAAGCGATAATATTCCGACCGGGAAACCCTGTTTTAGTTCAAAGACGAAAAAATAAAAACATGGTGTCGCCTCGTGCACGCGCCTCAGTCTCATTGTCCTCAGATCGACCACTATCCAAATGCGCTACTGTTTTTCAGCCATGGCCTGCAAAGTCACCATTCATTGTTCTGGCGCCTTCTGAGAGCCTATGGGAGCGTTAGAAAATGTCACGTTATGCCAGAGATCCCCTGTTTTGGTTAGAGATGATCAAGAAGGCCAAGAAATAGTCAGAGAGAGAGCTTCCTGTTTGGAATCTTCTCAGGTTTTGTCCTGCCAAATTAGTTCTGTTATACTCACAGACACCATTCAAACAGTTTTAGAAACTTTTGGGTGTTTTCTATCCAAATCAAACAATTATATGCATATTCTAGTTACTGGGCAGGAGTAGTAACCAGATTAAATCGGGTATGTTTTTTATCCGGCCGTGCAAATACTGCCCCCTATCCCCAACAGGTTAATTTATATAACAACATTCCGGCCTTGTTTAGCACTATCTATGGCATGGTTCCATTATTTGCATCAATATGCATCACTTTCAATCAGGGATTTTATTTTGAAGGCAAACCGCAAATTCCACTATTTTGGCTAATCCTTACTAGCTTCACAGGTCCACCTATCATCAACAAAATATGAAAATTGTCTTATAATTTAAGGGTATTTTATGACATCTATTTAGACAGTTAGCTAGTTTACTATAGTTACTGAAACAGATGATGTCGTTTTGCTATGTTTTTGAAGGAGAATATTGTTTGTATCCATCAGCTAGCTAACTTTGTTTCTGACCAGCACTGTCCCAGAGCTTGGGGAAGTATGTGTCTTCCTCATGCGGGAGCGCCAGTTGCTAAAGAATTTTATTTACCAGCATCATAGCATACATATAGGTCAATCGCTGTGACATGAAATATGAGTAATTGTGTAATAACTACGTAAAAATTCTGAATGTGTTAACTTATTATGTGACGTGCAGTCATATTCATGTCCTGATGGTGAAAAAGCTTATTTCATGTGTCAAATAGTGTTATTAGACCTGTCTTTTTTGACACGCAAGACCCAAACGGCATTCCATATCTGGGAGCATGTTCACAACTGAGGCAATATGTTAAAGGAAACTGCAGTTACCCTGCAATATGATACACACATCATTCTCAACTTCTCAATGAATAATGAGGCTATCATTACCGGTTACTTTGAGGGTACTCTGTCATTCTATTTGGACAAGGCTGACAGGGATCCTACCACTAGACATTGTAAAGAACTTAAGTTTCCCTCCACTGAGAGTAATTGAGCTTAGCTGAGCACAACTAAATGCAAATGTTGAGCATCAGCCAGATTTTCTTTTTCTGGAATTGAATTAAGCCATTTGCTGTGTCGTGTCTTTGGCATCAATAAACTGAACACTTATTTTTATCAAATAAATTCTCTATTATTACGTGATTAAACTAACTTAATCATGTAAATGTAATTAACTAGGAAGTCAGGGCACCAAGGAAAATATTCAGATTACAAAGTTATAATTTTCCTAATATAACTTTCAGATATTTTAATATCTGATCAATTAGTCTTTTAATAAATGATTTATTCTTTAGTCTCATTCCAAACGTCATAAATTGTTGGTCTTCACTATGAGTCATCCATACATCAATTGTATCAATCATTTATTTACTAACTAAATAATCACAGAAATGCATAAACAAACAAACACTATATATTGTTACAAGGAAATGATAGCAGAGTTTCCCTAGTGGGATAAACCGGTATCGCGGCTTGGTGGACAAAAGGGAAGTGGGGGTCGACTGAGATAAAATACACTACAAAATTGATAATTACACCAATTGAAATGCTAATCCTTTGCACATGAACGCTCACTCATTCGGGAATAATTGCAATCAATATACACTGCTCAAAAAAATAAAGTGAACACTAAAATAACAAAATATATCTGAATGAATGAAATAATCTTATCAAATACTTTTTTCTTTACATAGTTGAATGTGCTGACAACAAAATCACACAAAAATAATCAATGGAAATCCAATTTATCAACCCATGGAGGTCTGGATTTGGAGTCACACTCAAAATTAAAGTGGAAATGTTGTAATGTCCTTAAAATGAGGCTCAGTAGTGTGTGTGGCCTCCACGTGCCTGTATGACCTCCCTACAATGCCTGGGCATGCTCCTGATGAGGTGGCGGATGGTCTCCTGAGGGATCTACTCCCAGACCTGGACTAAAGCATCCGCCAACTCCTGGACAGTCTGTGGTGCAACGTGGCGTTGGTGGATGGAGCGAGACATGATGTCCCAGATGTGCACAATTGGATTCAGGTCTGGGGAGTCAGTCCCCAGGCCAGTCCATAGCATCAATGCCTTCCTCTTGTAGGAACTGCTGACACACTCCAGCCACATGAGGTCTAGCATTGTCTTGCATTAGGAGGAACCCAGGGCCAACTGCACCAGCATATGGTCTCACAAGGGGTCTGAGGATCTCATCTCGGTACCTAATGGCAGTCAGGCTACCTCTGGCGAGCACATGGAGGGCTGTGCGGCCCCCCAAAGAAATGCCACCCCACACCATGACTGATCCACCGCCAAACCGGTGATGCTGGAGGATGTTGCAGGCAGCAGAACATTCTCCACGGCATCTCCAGACTCTGTCACGTCTGTCACATGTGCTCAGTGTGAACCTGCTTTCATCTGTGAAGAGCACAGGGTGCCAGTGGCGAATTTGCCAATCTTGGTGTTCTCTGGCAAATGCCAAACGTCCTGCACGGTGTTTGGCTGTAAGCACAACCCCCACCTGTGGACGTCGGGCCCTCATACCACCCTCATGGAGTCTGTTTCTGACCGTTTGAGCAGACACATGCACATTTGTGGCCTGCTGGAGGTAATTTTGCAGGTCTCTGGCAGTGCTCCTCCTGCTCCTCCTTGCACAAAGGCAGAGGTAGCGGTCCTGCTGCTGGGTTGTTGCCCTCCTATGTTCTCCTCCACGTCTCCTGATGTACTGGCCTGTCTCCTGGTAGCGCCTCCATGCTCTGGACACTACGCTGACAGACACAGCAAACCTTCTTGCCACAGCTCGCATTGATGTGCCATCCTGGATAAGCTGCACTACCTGAGCCACTTGTGTGGGTTGTAGACTCTGTCTCATGCTACCACTAGAGTGAAAGCACCGCCAGCATTCAAAAGTGACCAAAACATCAGCCAGGAAGCATAGGAACTGAGAAGTGGTCTGTGGTCACCACCTGCAGAACCACTCCTTTATTGGGGGTGTCTTGCTAATTGCCTATAATTTCCACCTGTTGTCTATTCCATTTGCACAACAGCATGTGAAATTTATTGTCAATCAGTGTTGCTTCCTAAGAGGACAGTTTGATTTCACAGAAGTGTGATTGACTTGGAGTTACATTGTGTTGTTTAAGTGTTCCCTTTATTTTTTTGAGCAGTGTATTTACGCTCAGTGTGTCGTCGGGATCTCTGTTGGAAAGTTCATTTCTGTTGGAGAGTTTGTCTACCCTCTCTCTCTCTACCGTGGTTAGAATGGATAGTTTAGAGTAACATTCAGCAATGTTGTTATAGAATAGATGTTTCGGCGGTTGTCGGTCTTCCTGTTCACGGGTACATAATTCCTAGCTGCAGACTAGGAATTAGTATAAAAAATGTGTTCTTATTCTGTCGGTATCAATAGTCTCAGAATTTAATCACGTGGTATGGTTAAGAATTCAGCAATCTACTCAAACCTTAGCCCTCCTGGTTATCGAGGTAAGCTGGTCTGGGCTCAAACCTTAGCCCTCTCGTAATTGAGGTAAGCTTGGTCTGAAGATAAATTCCCAAGGTGGGGGTTATATTCGGAAGAGCAGAAAGGGGCTGTCCCATGACGCCAGATCAATGTCTGTGCTCATGGGGCGGGCCAATGATTTAGTTAAACTCCAAAGGGAATTGGAGTTTCCTTCATTAAACAGTTTAAAATCACATTACATAATTTCACCTTTACTATTTAATTTTATACAACAATTAGATGCAAGCCTCACAGCTGAGACTCTTGTATAAACAGGGTTATGGTAATGTGTCTGTATTGTCTCTCATGAGTTTCACAAAATTGTACAAAACGGACCAGTTTGTAGCTGGCTACTTCACCGACCGTTTATACATTCTCCAGAACATGAATATTGTTCAATTCTCAAGTTCTGTGAGGTGGAAGAAGTTTCTTTGTTCTCTCTATGAAAACTCACTCTCTCTTATTCTCTGGCCATGAGGAGAGAACTCCTCAAGGAATTTATGACCTGCCTAACAGAAAGAGGGGGGGATGGTGTAGGGGGAAGAGAGAGAGAGAGAGGGGGATGGTGCAGAGAGAGGGGGATGGTGCTCGCTGTACCCAAAGAGGGCAACGTCATGACAGCTGCCTGCACAGACCGAGGGGAGAGCAGCATCCATAGAGAATGGGCATATTGCAATAATACAAGCAGTTGAACATGGACTCTCTAAGGTATTTTTGGACCACTTCAGTTTAAGTCCTCATCCAGTTTCCGAAGGGGTGGGTGGGGTGGGGTGGGGTGGGGGGGGGGTCCTTTAGGTTTTCTGTGGCAAGAAAAGCCTTTGAAATGACACCTAGCAGAGGAGCACGCCAACACTGATATACACTTGGGAAATGCTGACCTTTTCAGCAACTGGGTTCTCATAGCCATCATTGTGGTATTTAGCCTTTTTACTTGTCAAATAAAAATGGGGTAAACTCTGTATGAGTGCCCTGAGCTAAGCATTGGCAATACTGGCAATGTTAACATGATAAGGAGTAATTTGTTGCCTTGGCAATAGTTGTGCAGGGTTTTACCTATAATTTCATGTAAGATGGGCCAATTAGATTTTATCTGCTCGATATATTGGTGTCTTGAGGCGATGTGCACAATTATTTATGTAAAATCAGGTTCATAGAATATTTTTCAGGGGAATATTCTGGGCGAATGCTGCAGAGCAGTTTCTGACTTGATTCATTTTTGCCAATTAAACAATCTGGCTCTTGGTAACTAGCATGCAGAAAGTCCATTATCTACCCGGTGAATCTCAGACTACAAACCAATCTGTTACATGCAAATGTGCTCTCTGGCTCCCCTGTCCACTCTTTAGGAATCATGTGGTTCCGATGCAGATGTGGGAAGGGGAGGTGCTCTCTAATATACCCATTACTTTATAGAGAGGGGTCGGGAGGGGAAGGGGGGGCTGTCTGCAGCATTGAAACATGTTTAATAGAGACCCTGCAGGCAGGTTATATGGTGATAGACTAGAAGATGACAAATCCACAACAATAACACATTGTCAACAAAGCATCTGGCATCAGTGGTCCCTCACCATTTCTCCTCACTGAGCAGAACACAGAAGCATTTTTTTGTATGCAATGCCTTTAATCCTCATTGAAGTTCTTCTAAAGTTCTAAATCAATTATTACCTTTATATCTTTAATGAACGTAAATGTTTCTAAATCACAAATTGTCCATCTTTATCTTAATTAAAAACACTCTTACTTTTGTATTATACATCAAAGTAAGTACACAAGCAGCCCCTAATTGGTGATACTTTTACAATATTTTGTTTTTCAAATTCCTCATGTGTACAGGTCCAGTAACAATTAACATAGTAAGAATTGTTTCAGACAGTAAAGCAGAATGCAGTACTATCCTAATGATCACTTTCTCTTCTTTATGTTCTGTTTACCAGATTACAGAGGTTAACATTTCCTGTGGGAGCTTGTCCCAATTTATCTTTTCAAAGCATTCACCCACTCAAGGTTATTGTTTTGACATTTACCTGTGAGTGAAATGGCATTGACATTTGGGGAGATTTCCTATGTTTTAATAGTTGAATATAGATAGTACTTTATATAGTACTTACAGTGTAATGACAACCATTTCACACCCACAACAGGTGATGGAGGACTGTGGACTCATTAACCAAACTCTCTCGCTGCCGAATCATTGATTTCTAGAGTCCATGTACATTCAAATCAGTCCTAGAGTACATGGTACTCATACCTCTGGTAAGCTTTTAAAACCTCATCAACAAGGTTTCACCAAAGTTAAGAATGACTGAGCAGGGAAAATATCTGATTTGGACTGAATTCAAGCCCAAAACAGTAGATTGCCAATGCCTATTCCCACATTTAAAACGATAAATGGAAAATAAACAATTGATAATAGTGTACTTCTATTGAATGATAATGAACTGCTGTGGCTTGACTGAGATTCTTGAAATAACTGCTACTAGTACTACAGCTGCCATCCATGGGGTGTTTTTGACCTTTTAGTAAAAAAATACATATTTCAAGGCTAAATCAAAGGGCAAATGCAGCTCACAAGTTTTCCCTTCATTCTTTAAGAAATCCAAAGAATAAACTATGGGCGATGTGATGCCCATTAAATCTCAGTTCAATTTCTATCTAATGAGCACAGGAGTCGCTAGAACACGATGCGACAAGGACATCCCGGCCGGCCAAACCTTCCCCTAACCCGGACGACACTGGGCCAATTGTGCGTCACCTCATGGGTCTCCCGGTCACAGCCGGCTGCGACACAGCCCGGGATTGACTCGAATCTATAGTGATGCCTCAAGCACTGCGATGTCGTGTCTTAGGCCGCTGCGCCACTCGGGAGGCAGCACAAGACCCCTTTGAAGTAAGAGGTGAATCAGTGTAATTAGAATCCCACACTTACAGTGATAAAATACATTAATAAATGGCTCCTTGTAACAGAGTCAAACAAAACTACCTCTGCTCCAAGCACCTCTGTAGCTGATCACACATACCGTATATAGAACACTCAGGGGGAGAAAGAAGATGTTTTTTCTATCTTATTTTCCACCAAGGTACAGTACAAGCCCCAATTTACCAGTGGTAGCAGAGGCAGAAGTGCTTCCAGAGCAGGTCCCTTTGAACAATAAAACTTCAAGTGGCTAACAAATGTACATCACACACACACACATTCAGCCACGCACGCACGAACACACACAAACATGCACTCACATGCAAGCACTTGTACATGTGCACACACACACACACTGCTGGGCAGGGAGAGTGAATAATCTGATGAATCTATATGTGATAATCTGTGTGCCCTGAGGGATGATAAACTTAATGAAGCAGTAAAAAACCCTTCATACAGTACATTCATACAGTACAATGTTTTTAATTTGTGGTATATTATTTATTTTAACCCCTTTTTCATGGTATCCAATTGGTAGTTACAGTCTTGTCCCATCGCTGCAACTCCCATACAGAGTCGGGAAAGGTGAAGGTCAAGAGCCGTGCATCCTCCGAAACATGACCTAGCCAAGCTGCACTGCTTCTTGACACAATGCTCGGACACGTGTCGGAGGAAAAACCGTACACCTGGCGACTGTGTCAGCGTGCATTCGCCTGGCCTGCCACAGGAGTCACTAGTGCGCAATGGGACAAGGACATCCCGCCGGGTAAACCCTCCACTAACCCTGGGACAATTGTACACCGCCGGCTGCGCATGAGCCTGGACTCAAACGAGGATCTCTAGTGGCACAGCTAGCACTGCAATACAGTGCCTTATACCACTGCGCCACTCGGAAGGTATGTTTAAACTGTTAAAATTTGTTATGTTCTCATTTACTGATGTGATTATAAAAAGGTGTATGGGTGTGATTTCAGATATTATTGCCTAGTCATGTTTTATCCTACACTCTAATTGTTGAGAAAATATTGCTGATATCAATTAAAATAAATGTCAAGAGCTCGTCTTCTATTTTGCAAAGGTATTTTTATACCAAGTACAACAGAGAATACATATTTATCAGTTTCTGACATGGAAATAAATTATTTTTAGCAGTATCATCAACACAGAATCAGGTCTACAAAACACTGATTCTGAAAGATGGGGTATTATTTATATTGTTTTATGAGAGGAACCACAAAGCTTCAGGATTGTCATTTAGAACAAAACAGCATACAAATATAAGTCAATACTCAGAATGGGTATATTATGGAAGTGCTGGGAACAAAAAAATCTGATGTGACACAGTTGTGTAAATTGAAGTCTGATCAGACTTCCATTTGTCTTAAATAGCTAATCAGGAACACAATGACAAGTCAAAACCAAATGCTGTGTTTTTCATTTCGTCTTGGAAAATTCAAAGATGAAAAAAAATATGTATGTCTCCAAATGGCATCTTTTGAAAATAAGTTTTCCGCTCCACTTGTATTATCTTGTCCAGTGTCATGTCCCCTGGCAGGGGCTACCTGTACACCTGAGCGGCCCGTGGGAGGTGTTTGTACTCATGTGTACTGTAGATATGGAGTTGAGTTCAACTCACACTGACACAATGTAGCTCACAGCTTCCTTTGGGTTCCTTGTTGACTCCTTGAATTAATCAAAATGTGTACATGGTACATGGAAATCATATTCTAAGTACCTTCCAGGGTTTTAATGTTTGTTCAGATTCTCCCAGCATCTTTGTCTATAAATATATCATTAGCTACATGGAATTGGTATTTAGGTTAGCATTGATAATTTTTCCCCGCCCTCCTCTTGGTGAGTCACAGAGGGCACCATTACTCAGTGGAATGATCTTTTGCATAATGCATAGTTCCTTCCTTCTTATCCAAGCTGTTTGCTTTCTTGCATACTACACATTTTTGTGCAAAAATATCTGGAGGGCCAAATTCTTCATATTCAAGATGGTTTGTGGAAAGGCTGAGCTTTTTATATTCATGACAATTCTCCACAGACCAGCAAATTGTCACTGAACGAAGGCATGTAGATCATTCATATGAACACATCCAGATAGGGCAACAGACCAGCCATAATTGCAGAATACGTTGGGAGAATGTGGACCACCTTCACATGGAAGCATGAATCGTTTGTATCATAAAAAAAATGTTAGACTGAAATTGACACATTGCTCTTAGTTGGATTGTTCCATCTCTGTATTTTACTGGCATTAGATAATGCCTCTGTGTTGGTCATGGATGTTCCAACAAGCATGCCGGACTGAGTCATATGTACGACAGCTGTTTTCTTTCCAATGGTACCTATTATATGCATATCCTGGCTTCAAGGCCTGAGCAACAGGCAGTTTACTTTGGGCACGTCAGTCAGGCAGAAATTGAAAAAAAAGGACCCTAGCCCTAACAAGTTTTAAAACTCCAGCTGAAAAACACCCATCATTCACCTTTTATGGTGATAACGCCCTTATTTGCTGTATACTTTGGAAGTCTTGGAATTAGGCCAAGGCCGTTTCTATAGGGAATAGCAATGGCGAACTGGACAAATGTCTCTGGAGGTGGTGGTAGAATGTTTTAAACTTTACTGTTTCTGACAGAAAAAAAACTATTGCAAATCAAATCGCTGTGGACCTGTAAACAGATCGTTGGAATTCAATAATGTTTTGCGTTTACTTTTTCGCTAACCTAAAAACGCTGCACTGCCCACAAATTCTGAAACAATTTGTCTAGTATGTTTAGTCGAAAAAAAAAAAAAAAAAAGTAAAACTTCAATATAGGCCTAGGCCTACTTACCGATGTAGCCTTCAAAGCAAAGTATCAAGTTTCTGCTCATCGGTTAAATTGTACTGTATATTATAAACCGTGCTCCATTTCGGATGCATGGAGTAAAATACTTGAAATAATAGCTTCCCTAATCGGCCCAATTAAATGAGATAATGTTTTGTAGGCGAAAGCTTCTTTTGGAATATGAACCCATCATGGCCAGAAAAGGTGTGGAGGAATTTATTCTGCAATGGTTATGAAAATATGTAGTATGTATTATGTTTATAAATGAAATACTGTTTACTTGAGACATTAGAAATTATAGTAGGCTATTCATTTGCCAAAAAAAACATAAATGGAAAAAGTGAACCGTCTGTTTATACCATTAAACTGAACTCCAGATCGGATAGTGCAAAATAATTGAAATAGTTTATTTATTACTGTAAAGTAGGCCTAATTAAATGAGAGATGGGAGATTGTAGGCCAATAGGCTACTTTGTGACTATGCACCATCACAGTCAGAAAGGCAATTTATTCTGCAGTGACAATGGAAATTATAGTGTAATGAATCTTCAGGATGCCCACATGGGCTTATACAATACTGTATCTGCCTGCCGTTTCTGTACCTTGTCACACCACCCTGGATTATTGAC